>NC_142933.1:53951804-53954304 GCF_046866305.1 Octopus bimaculoides | reverse complement strand
AGAGAGAGAAGGAGAGAGAGAGAGAGAGAGAGAGAAAAGAAATAAGTGCGTTAGACATATAAATGCCAAAAGATGCATTTATGTATTTTATATGAAAAGCTCTGTGACTGGAAAATTATTCCCAGTTTTCATACTCTGAAGATGGCTACAAACAACATCGAAATTCTGAAGAACTCTTCCAGGTTAAAGAGAAGAAATACATTTTAAACATCCCTGTTTGATTTGTATATTGTAATTAATATATTAACATTCTATTTAATCAAATATGTTTACAGAATCGAAATATTTATATAGATCACTATCCCCGTCGTTTCCAATGTTTGTCCCACTCCCACTCTCTCACCACATATATACATACTTACACACGCACTACGTGTCATCCTCTCTCATGGGCACACCACACATACAAATACATACATATATTCATGAGAATACACGCTTATGCAATCTCACAAAGACGCTGACATACGCATATATATTAATATATATATATAGAGAGAGAGATAGGGAGAATAGATTTACGCATATATTGATACCTGTGTGTGGTTTTATTAATCTATGTGTGTGTCCATGTGTGCGTGTGTGTTTGCGTGTGTGTGTGTGTGTGTGTGTGTTTGTGTGTGTGTGTGTGTGTGGGTGGGTGTGGGTGTGGGTGTGTGTGTGTGTGTGTGTGTGTGTGTGTGTGTGTGTGTGTGTGTGTTGCTTCATACTTATACTTTATGTGTATCTATTTATTATTCTTCAGCCATGCTTAAATCTGAAATTGCAATCGGTGTCCCGCGTTGTAAACCTCTAGTAAATGAAGTTATGCTAGATTCACTGTATGTTTGTACAAGATATTTTATTGCCTTGATGTGTTTTCCCACTGCTGATATCAATCAGGGCATTCAGTCACGTGAAGATAAGAGGCCCTGATGTCGAAGACATTCCGCCTGTTTTCGACAGAAAAATGGATTTGGAAAAAAAAAAATCTCCTTGCAATATCATGTTATAAAACATTTCTTTATAGGCAGTTACCTAGATATGTAATGTCTGTATACCTGTAACTGACACTCCAGCAATAGGATTATTACAGAAATTCAAATTTCGACACACTGGGCTAAAATATTTCGCCATAACTGTTACAAATTCTTGAAAAAGCAGCGAAATCTCCCTTTTATCTCATGCTACCATTTTAAAATAAAAGTCTTAATTATATTCAAAATTGAGCTACAATGGACAAGATAAAGACGTTTTTGAACACAGACCTACTTGATGAATGTTATTCTAGCAAGTTTTGAATGAAAAGAAGATGAAAACTACTTCTATAAACTAATACAACAATATTATCACATGCCAAAGAGAATTAGGGTTCTAATCTACCTGGCTCTACGAGCTGGAATATAGCAACCAAATCTTTATGTGACACACAAACATCATTAAAAAAGGAAGGACACCTGCATTTTAGTCCCAAATAAACAGAAGACGGTCACAGTGGTGTCATTAATTGTTTAAGTGGAATTAGATGAAAACAGTTCTGACTCTATACAACCGTGCGCGCGCATTATGAGCGCTTGTGTGCGGGTGAAGGGTCGTTCTTTGTGTTACTTGTCCTATTTTCCATTTGTTTCTCTCGTTTGCGTGTTGAGCACATTTGTTTTCGTATTTCATGTTGTTTACTGTTGGTGACGTCCTGTACTCATTTATGCACATATGTATATATGTGCATAAATGTATATAATATATGATATATATATATATACTCTTTTACTCTTTTACTTGTTTCAGTCATTCGACTGCGGCCATGCTGGAGCACCGCCTTTAGTCGAGCAAATCGACCCCGGGACTTATTCTTTGTAAGCCTAGTACTTATTCTATCGGTCTCTTTTTGCCGAACCGCTAAGTGACGGGGACATAAGCACACCAGCATCGGTTGTCAAGCAATGCTAGGAGGACAAACACAGACACACAAACACACACACATATATATATATACATATATACGACGGGCTTCTTTCAGTTTCCGTCTACCAAATCCACTCACAAGGCTTTGGTCGGCCCGAGGCTATAGTAGAAGACACTTGCCCAAGGTGCCACGCAGTGGGACTGAACCCGGAACCATGTGGTTGGTAAGCAAGCTACTTACCACACAGCCACTCCTGCGCCTATAATATATATATATATATATATATATATATATATATATATATATATACATATATATATACATATATATATATATATATATATATATATATATACATATATATATATATATATATATATATATATATATACATACATATATGCATATATATATATATATTATTTATATTATTATATATATATATATATATATATACATATATATATATATGTATGTGCATATATATGTATATATATGTACGCATATATATATGTTTATATGTGAGTGTGTGTATATATATCTATATATATATATGCATGTATATATATATATATATATATATATATATATATCGTCATACTAATATATATTCTC
>NC_142933.1:53936804-53946804 GCF_046866305.1 Octopus bimaculoides | reverse complement strand
CATGATAAAACGATGGCAAGAAAAACCCCTACATGGTAAATACTGGGTTAAACTAAATGCAAAGAAATAGACAGAGAAAAATCCCAGCAATGGTTGAGAAGCTCAGGACTCAAAGCAGAGACTGAAGGATTTTTAATTGCTACACAAGGCCAAAGCCTCCCCACCAGAAACTACCAAAAACATATAATGAAAAGAAACATAACAAGTAACTGTAGAATATGTGGAGATGGACAAGAAACAATAAATCATATTATCTCTGGCTGCCCAGTCCTGTCTAAGAAGGAATATATTCACAGACACGACAGAGCTGGGACCTATATACACTGGAAGCTATGCCAACACTATGGAATAACAACAGTAAAAAGATGGTATAAACACACGCCAGAAAAGGTCACAGAAAACGAGAAAGCAACCATACTCTGGGATATGCCAATACACACAGATAGAGAAATTAAGGCAAATAGACCAGATATAGTTGTCAAAGATCATGAAGAAAAAAAATGCTTTCTAATTGATGTATCAATACCAGCAGATGACAACCTTTCTCTAAAAGAAATGGAAAAACTTTCAAAATACAAAGACCTGGAAATAGAGATAACTCGAATGTGGAATCTAAAAACAGAAACAATTCCTATCATAGTAGATGCCTTAGGAATAATAAAAAAATATTCAGACAAATACATAACAAAAACACCAGGACTTACAAATATATATAACATACAGAAAATTGCACTACTGGGTACTGCACACATTCTACGCAAAACACTTTCAATACAGTAAACATAAGAGCACCACAGCAAATCACAGCACATACCCAAGGCGCACAGAGCTGCGCTCGGTAGTGAAGTGAAAGCACGTTATAAAAATAAAACTACTGAATAATAATAATAATAATAATAATAATAATAATAATAATAATAATAATAATAATAATAATAATAATAATAATAATGGCACCCACCCTACTGCTACCCATTACCTTCTCATGATGTGCTTTATTTGCAGCTAGTACCATCTAGAGTAAGGACTACCCTAGATAACGTTCGCTATACATGTATTTATGTGTTTATTTGTATGCAAGTGTGCTTAATTGTGCGCGTACATGTGTGTATTGATAGCTTTCTGTATTCATGTGAATTGGATGCATATATGTGCATGTATGAGTGTGTTTCTGCATATGTGTGCGAGTAATGTATGTGTGTGTGTGTTTGTGTGTTCATGTGTATATCTAGGGATAGATGTGACTGTATACATAAGTTTATATTTGTGTGTGCATATATGTATATGTGTAAATCCTCACACTTACTTATTTTTGTATGCTTAATGCCTAGCATCTCTCCTGGCTTCATGGATAATCGCTGTCAGCAAATTAATGCGAGTAGCAATGAAAAAGAATAATAAAATCTCACGAAGCTACGTAGTACTAGTTTAGCCTCCAGTGGGATGGGTATTGTCTTATGAGGAGGATAATCTATTTAATCTTAGTTGCCAACTATTGGTTTCAAATTTTGGCACAAAGTCAACAATTTCAGGGGCGGATGTAAGTCGATTAAATCGAACCAGTATTCAACTGGTGCTTTTTGTTTTCGAACCCGAAAAGATGAAAGGCAAAGTCGACCTTGACGGAATTTGAAATCAGACAAACAGACGGACGACATGCTGCTAAGTACTTTACTCGGTGCGCTTATGATTCTGGCAGCTCGCCGCCTTAACTAACACTAAAATATATTGGTAATCGTTTCAATGAAAGACATTCTCCAGGATCATAAATTACTGAGTTGGTGCTTGCCGAGTTTAAGTCTGTCACATGGAATGGTGTGCCTGTTCAACCATGATTCGCAACCTGTATAAAAATGACAATAAAAATACTAGTGGGTCTATAACTTATCACCTATACCTCTAATTTCAATAATTAAACGAAGTTTAACAATAAAACATACGATGTTAACGACATAAACAGAAATGGAATCTCAAGTGAAGCTGTTAAGTCCAACAGGTGTACTATGCAAGAGTAAAGGATTAAGCAGTGTTATTTGGGGACTAGAATAGAAGGTGTTGGTGGAAGAATGCTCATATAGTGGAATAACATAGGTATGTTTGAGTCGATAGAAAATAGGTTAATTAATCAAGCATGCATGGTTCAAAGAAAGAAGAGGTTGGCTAACACTCGTTGAAATAGAAAGTATACAGAAACTGATCAACGAAGAGACGATGGGTGTTGAAGAAACAACAAATGAAAACATCTAACACTTTGAAGAGCTAAATCAACTGTATGGAAAGAAATTAGGTTGACGTAGAAGTGAAAAATACGAACGATATAAGCAATGATGATGGGACTGAAAATACTAAGTATTTGAAGGGAACACAGGCAAATAATATGGCTATGGAAGATTTTATAATGTCTAAAGATTAAGAAGATAAAAAGCCAAAATTTTTGATACGATGAAAAGAAATTCTCAGTAAATCAGAAAGCATAAAGCTATTGAATTTGAGATGGATTAACCAAGGAAAACTCCTGACTGGAATAAAAATAGTTGATGCCGTGTTAAAGAATGTTACAACTACAAACATAACTGATGTCAATAATTTAATAGGTTTGCTGTGGTAGGTTAGGTGTAAAAGATGCAGGGAAAAAAAGAGAGCGACAGCTTGAATATGACACAAAGAAAATTAGAAGAGACCTCAGAATGATTGAATGCTGGAACAAAGGTAACTTACAAAAAGAACATTGGTTTCACTTTGAATAGAAGTTGAAAATATACGAGAAAGGGCTTGCTTTATTAATAGAACAAGTCAAGCAAGATATATGTGCAAAATTGTCCAGGATAAAAAGAGCAACTAAATTTGAACGTAACAGATGTTACGGATTAAGTCAGATGCAGTTTTTCCCTAACATTCGAAGAGATACAATACAAACATTAACACCAAATGCGGGGAATGCTATAAAAATTAGGACAGGAATTTAGGGATGCCGAAATACATATAACGCAAAGATAGAATGAATAAAAATGTAAAAACGAAATTAAATAGTGCAAGGTAACAAGAATCCATCTTAATAGCTAAGGATTGTGTCCTTAATAGCAAAGGATAGTGCCGTGCGATTATTGGATGACGACCAGTTATTGGCAGAAAAAAAGACACAATCATTTAAGGGAGAGCAAATTACTACGTATTAAACAGATAAGGTACAGGCGCGGGCGTGGCTGTGTGGTAACAAGCTTCCTTCCTAAAAATATGGTTCGGGGTCCAGCCTCGAAGTGTTTTCTTGTATAGTTTCGGACCGACCAAAGCCTTGTGAGTGGATTTGGTAGACGGAAACTGAAAGGAGCACGTCGTATATATGTGTACTGGGGTCGGTACATTCGACTAAAAATTCTTGAAGGCGTTGCTCCAGCATGGTTGCAGTATAATAACTGGAACAAGTGAAAAAAAGAAGCACACAAACTGGCAAGGACCATCTGATCATTGACAAAATGACAATGAAAAATTGCAAGCGAAACAGGCCAGTCTGTGCATAGAGTGGGTCGTCTGCAAAAACGCTTACGTAATCTTGGATTATGAAGTAGTCAGAATGTTTAGCAGTACTGGCATAATGCACTAGAAAATGAATTTGATGGTGAACATGAACTCAATTGGGGTGGGTGAAAGCGAGCAGTAGGTCAATAAATTAAAACTGATTTTCTCTTTGGTGAACCTGTATTTATCAGGCTTGTTTTCCCCTTAGTACACTTCCTTGTACAAGACACTGTATCAGTCGATTCCCGATTTGGCCATGTAAAGAGTTCAAATGTTTTGTCCGAAAACTTTGAATCGTATTTGTTAAAAGTGGTACCTCCAGAGTGAAAGTATTTAATTTTGATTTGTTAAGTTTCATAGTCAATGCCTGCCAGTGTCGAATCTGCTTTCATTTAATTTTTCTAGAAAGAAAAGTCTAGGTTAATAGATTATGACTGGGGGTTAAAGTGCATGTCTTTATGTACGATTGCAGAAGAAGCCAGAGAAAAGTTGTGTTGTGTCATCTACAAAGTACTATGTTTGACTTTAAAATAATTTCTTATAATTTAGGTGTAAGGCCAACAATTTTGAGGAGTAAATCGTTGCACTCAATTTCAGCAACTGACTTGAACGGTATTTCGTCCACCCTGAAGAGAAGAAATATAAAGTTGACCTCGGTAGGATTTGAACGTAAGGAGGCTGGACAAATACGACAATGCAATTTTCCCAACGCTCTAACGATTCTGCTAATCCATTTACCTCTTTTCGGTTTCAAATGCTGGTAAGAAGATCAATGGCGAAGGGTTACTGGAGGAACATATGCTGCTTTAGTTGTTGATATTGTTATTTTTATTATTGTTGTTTTCGTTGTTGTTGGTGGACGTAGTACTGTTGTTTACCTTTTGGTCAGCCTCAAACAGA
The DNA here is from genome assembly GCF_046866305.1 of Octopus bimaculoides. Lineage (NCBI taxonomy): Eukaryota > Metazoa > Mollusca > Cephalopoda > Octopoda > Octopodidae > Octopus > Octopus bimaculoides. The sequence goes on along the minus strand of NC_142933.1, from coordinate 53,942,388 downwards.
GAGACCTATGCTCGAAAGCCTGCTAGCCTTCTTTCATTCGGATATATTTGTATTTTGGACCACAATATCCAGTGTGCTCTTTCACTTTTTATGAAGCCAAGTTCATGGAAAATGTGACTGCTATTTTTAGCAAGTTGAGTTACCCCGTGGAGCTCTCTTGTTGGCTCTAAAACAATTTGCTTTTATGTCAAGTTGGCATGCAATTAGGGCGTTTATTGAAGAAAGTTATAATAATTGTGATAGAATGACTATAGAAAGCGAACACAGCTCGACGATAAATAAGTGTGTGTCTATCTAGCAGATGGCCTTTTGTTTGGATGCAGACCAGAATGTGAAACTTGTGCCTTGTATAAAGTTAGAGGTTCTATGTGGTATTAAAATATTTGTGACCCCTAAAGGAAACTGAGCTTTGTGATGCAAACTTTAATTGTGTAATACACGTGGTAGCAAAGGAAATTCATATATGGGAGTAAAGTCAGTAATTTATGAGGTGTACAATAGTTTTATTGTATTGTTCATGTAAAGAGGGACTGTAGCGTTGTGAGTACTTTGTTACTTTGAGTGAGCTTTGTTTGTAGTGGTGTTGAACGAAACAATGTTGTCCAGATATCATTGCGATATACATATGTCTTTATTAACTGAACATTTTATCAATTTGTTGTGGATAACAAAGAACGAAGAAGGAGTGGTTAGTAACGAGATGCAAAGTAAGATAGTTCTGTTCATAGGACAACGAGTAGTTACTAGCGAGTTATAAGATACACTACACTATAGAGAAATACAGATATAGAAGTTGCACTCCGACGTACAAGTAAAATCAAGATACTACAGAAGCAATGCGTTTCTGAAGACTTGCCGTAACGCAAAATCTCGTAAGAACGAAATTAATTTACCCATTTGTGTTCAAGTTATAAAGTGATAATGCATCCCGAAAGATATTTTTCAAATTAAAAAACAAAATTTAAAAAAAAACATTTTTATGCATGAAGATAGCAGTTTCTAAACACACAGTGAAATATGTGTTAATAAAGCCATTAGAAGAGAAACTGATATTGTGTTCTTGGGGATACATTCTACTCCCACATTATCAGAAAGCTCATTAAAGTTCGCTGGGTGGCTTGCTGCACTGTCTAAAAGAAGCAGTGTTGTTTTGGAAATATTTTATTGTACCTTTCTACAGCAAAAAGTGTTTGTAAACCAATCTTCGGAAAGGCTTTCTTCTTTGAACTACTTTGAACTACAATCAGAAGTAAATCAAGCTGTGTGTAACCCTTGAAAGCCCTTGTATTTTTGGAGTGAGACATGAAGAGGGGCTTTAATTTCATATCACCAGCTGTATTTCTTCACAGAAGAAGCCTCAAACGGTTTTTGGAAACTTTAAATGTTGGTATTCAAACTTAATTTTACTTCGCAAGAAATAAAAGATCTGAGAGGCACAGGCTTCTTAGATCTTTTAATAAGTTCATAGTCACTTGGTGCCTAGTTTTGTAACTTGAATTATAAAAACTTCACACACATTCACACACGTACACACATGCATACACACACACACACACACACACACACACACACACACACACACACACACACACACACACACACACACACACACACTTACTCACATACACACACACGCACACACACAAACATCGTGGCGACATCAACATTTGTCGCTAGATATTGCTATCAAGCTGATAACGTTATCAGTTGGTTATTCAAAATTTGGGGATTTGATAGTCATGGAGGAGTTGGTTAAATCGCTTTTATTGATTGTGGGGGTATTGTTGGTGGTGGCACTGGTAATGATGCTCTTGCATTGTTGTTTAGTCTTAAGTCAAACCTCATTGACCTGAGATCAAAGATATTTGGATCGTGTTAGGACACTAGGGAACCAGATTATTTTACGTGATTGTCTTTCTCGTTCGTACTATTGTTGTTGTAATGGTTTCTCCTTCAGGAGAAGGTGAATTGGTTATGATAGTGATTGTATTGTTTTTGGCGACGACGGTGTTGTGTTAGTGTTTCTAATAGATAGTGTTGGGAGGAAGGATGATTCACACACAGGTATGTATGTATGTATGTATGTATGTATGCAAAGAGAAAGAGAAAGAAAGAGAGAAGGAGATATAGAAAGATAGATAGATAGAGAGAGAGAGAGAGAGAGAGAGAGAGAGAGTGAGAGAGAGATTGTGACCGAAGAAGATATACACGAACAAAATATTCACTGTGAAAAAGTCAACTCAACCTCGCGCTTCTGTAGCGTTCATAGTCAAGCATACATCCATACTTGCGTACATGCAGGCTCTCTCTCTCTCTCTCTCTCTCTCTCTCTCTCTCTCTCTCTCTCTCTCTCTCTCTCTCTCTCTCTCACACACACACACACACACACACATACAGACACACACACATATAGAGATACACATACTCATACATATTCCTTACTGCTATTTTATACACTTACGTTAAATATCTCTTTAAAAGTTAGCTCAATCATATGGATCAAGTAATGTAAATTTCTCCTTCCCATGTAATCCTAACTCTGTAATGTCCGCCATGGAATTGAACAAAAGACAGGAATCAGTTAGGGTGTTTAGACTGCGATCTTTAATTCATACTGGCGCGGTACATACTGCAGGTGGTTAACGTATCATCACATATTAGTATCTAAATTTAGTTTGAAAGTTTCTGTCTAACATCAAAATGTTAAAACTGAATTATGCATTCATATTTATTGAATTACGCAGTAAATTTCATGTATTAGATTACCGTTTTTATAATAAATTTAGAACAATTTACTTTTATTTTTAATCATTGATATTTAGTTTTATTATTGGAGGGCATTGGTTGCCCAGCCTACCCAGAGGGTATATATCGTCCTATGACCAATCATCTTATTTTTATAACTTACTATGTCAACGATAATACGTTATTATGACTAATTATAATTACAGGAAGGAATATTAATTTAGAGTTACTGTTGTGCGGGTCAAGTTTTCGTATGCTCCAAAACTGATCAGATCTATTTACCCAAAATTCTGTTGTAAATGATGCGTTAAAGTCCTGACTAAAGTAACGCCGATAAAATTATTTTAAAAAATACAGAATTAGGGTATCTGGAGTGATAGACTTTCTGTCTGTACTCTCTCTCTCTCTCCCTCTCTCTCTCTCTCTCTCTCTCTCTCTCTCTCTCCCTCTCTCTCTCTCTCGCTCCCTCTCTCTCTCTCTCTCTCTCTCTCTCTCTCTCTCTCTCTCTCTCCCCCCTCTCTCTCTGTTAAAGAGAAATCTTTTCAGATCTTTTAAATAAATTTTTAAAATTTCAGCATGGAAGAAATCTAATTCCGACCGCCCTAAATATAATCTGGTACTATATTTTCAACCATATTTTGACACAAGATTACTATTGGACGAAACCAGGAATATTTTATGATAATCATTGTCTGGTTCCTTACTCAGTCCTTATCCAGCATGCTATTACTATCTTGACTTTTATTCAGATATCATGTATATTGGACTATATTATCCACTGTGCTTTTAAAGAAAACGCTTGTGGGATATTTCATATATTTTAGATCGAATCGTTTTTGAGAGAGACAAAGTTGTCAGTTATGAACTACGACAAGGTGTTGTTATTTTAAAAAATAATACTATTTATTCCATAGTTGATTTATCAGAAAGTAAATATGAGTTGTTGTTTTAAATAATTATTTGAACTGACAATTGGAATTGTAGAGTCAAAGCTGTCCAGAAGTAGTGCATCTTTTCAGGACATTATTGCCATTAGAAACACCTTTACATCTTCGGTGGTCCACTGACTAGCAAATGGAATTTGTGGCTAATTTGGGTTGTTTAAAGGAACTGTGAAGTGTTGACACAATTCTATGAAAAGTTAAAGCAGCTTCCAAAGTCTGCAGAACGATATTGTTAATATTTTGGGAGTTTCTAAAACATAATGTATTTGACTGACTGGTCTAACGTCACAACATTCTCAAAGACACACATCATAAGCCAAAGAAGATGACTCGACGGTGAAATACCATCCAAATGTCCCTTATATCATATCACGCCATCTTAAATTAGAAAACTACTTACCGTATAGTGTTATCCTAGATCTTATAAGATTGAGTAAAAAGAAAATGTGATCACCGATTGAACTTCTTTATCGGATCAGGGCTTTTTGGAGCTAAGCAATAACACTTTCTTTGTGCATGTGTGTGTGTGCGCGCGAGAACAGACAAATAGATAAGCATGTAGACTAGATAGATAGATAAATAAATAAATAGATAGATAGATAGATAGATAGATAGATACATACATACATACATACTTACATACATACATACATAGACCAATATCGACGTCTTAACGCAGTATCCCTTGCTCTCAGCATGTTGAATATTATGGCAATCCGTAATGCCATCCCTGAATAACTCTGTGTTTTTATGTGGTGGATTTCTAATCGCCTCTATTCTTGCTAATAGCCTGGAAGGGATTTGAACTTAGAATACGAAGATCAATACAAATACTGCGCTCATTATATCCAGAACTCTAATAGTACTGCGAGCCCATCACCCTAAACTGGTGCTGTATTTATCAAACCCCAAAAGAGTGAAAAGTAACAGTTGACTATTGAAGGTTTGGAACTCTGAACAGAAAGAACCGGAATATCTAATACACTGCATTTTGTTTTATGGACTGAGGGTTCTGCCAGTTCACAGCTTATTATGTGTTATGTACCAAAGATAGTGAAATGACAGATCCATTAGCGCGTCGGACAAAATGAGCTGAAATTCCGCCGAAGTCGACTTTGTCTTAGATCCTTTCAGGGTCGATAAAATAAGTACCAAATGAGCATTGGGGTCGATGTAATCGACTTACTTCCTCTTCTAAAATTGCTGACCATGTGCCAAATTTAGAAAGCATTTTGAATTATGCACTAGTATTTATATAATGATTTTAACCAGGCTACTGTAGTGATTTGAAATTGAAACCGTAAGAGAAATAGTGTATTGAATTTACTTTGACGATTTACTGTCTCGCCCGGCTAAATCACCATTGCCGTACAGACACTTACATATGAACGCAAGCATGCAACAGCCATGTCTACTCATACACTTATATATAGGTGCATATATAAAACAGCCATGCACACACATATATCATCAGACTGGCGCTTGCTCAAAAACATACTCATTAGAAATATGTTTGTGCATGTATGTGCGTGTAATTCACACATACATGTTTATATATATGAACAAATAGATAGCTATGTACATACGTAATTAGATAAAAGAGAAAAATCTAATCAAAGCTTAAATGTAATTAATTTATTACAAAACATCAAAAACGCTAAAATTCAATGTATACCCAAAGCCTCTATCTACCCTTTTTCTTCTATTCTTTTTTACTCATGTTTTTATTGCCCCTTCCATTCTCTCACTCATCGATAAATGATCGATCTGTTGATCTATCGATCTGTTCATTCTAACATATATAAAGGCATATGTTCCTAATTTCTCGCATCAAATGCGTTTGTTTATATGCATGTATGCATGTGTGCATAAATGAGTGTCTGTGAGTGAGTGTA
>NC_142933.1:53886804-53931804 GCF_046866305.1 Octopus bimaculoides | reverse complement strand
TCTTCTCTCTCTCTCTCTCTCTCTGTCTCTCTCTCTCTGTTTGCCACCGCCCTCACCGTCTCTATGCCTACTACTACTGTCACTCCAGCACGAGGAATAGTAGAAGTGTCACTGAATAGGGAGAGAGGGGATCAAAGTGAGACACACTGACACACAGAAATCAGTTTTCGCATATATTATATTAGATTGCCTATCTTTTGTGCTTAGATTGCAAAAATGAAAAAAAATATTATCTTCTAAATGTGACATAATTTAAGGATACGAGTCCAAGAATAGCATACTTCTTAAAACAATTGATATGATTCTCAAGTTTCCTACGAACATACTTGGACTATGTAGAATGTTTCTTGAAGCATGTTTGACATATAGTTTTGAGACCGAACGCAATATCTTCACACCCGATCAGAAATGTGTTGTTTTCTTCACTTTGGAAGAAATGGTTAATGTATGATTTTACTGTTGTCTTTGATTTGATGCTATCTGAGTGATATCACGCAACACCCGGGGACTATTTGGATTAATCTGAAGTCTTTTCCTCCATTTTCATCTCCTGAGATACAGACCATTGATATCGCAATTTCTGTGGAATCTTCTATCTAACATCAGGATCGTGCAAGCCTTAACAGCAATGAGACCTCTTCTACATTTCTGTCAAATATCCCAGTTGTTGGTATCATTACTGGCATAGAAATGTGTTGTGGAATATTGACTTCTAAGAGAAAAGTTCTGTCTGCCATATGTTTTGAAGCCTGATCATCCTATTTTTGTTCGTTTCATCTTGGTATGCTACATTTTCACCAATAGCTAGGTATTTGTAGTATTCTCGGTGCGAAACAAGGATGATCATTGATATCAACTTTTTTCTATTGTAAAGAATGATTTTCCCGCGTAACATAATGAGAATGTTATTAAATCAACTGTTTTTGCACCATTATCGTTGTTTCTATTGGCAAGCAATTTATGAATTACATTAACATTTCTTCCGATTGTAGACCCTAAGAATATAAAGAAAATTATTGGATATTGTGTCAAATAAATAGAACAGCAGGATTTCTGGCTGGAATATTCATTTCAGTTTATCTATAACAAGTGAGAATTTTCGTTGTGTTGCCTGTTCAACTACTAGGGCGACAGGTGCGATTATGAATAGGGAAAGAAATCGAACAGCTTTTATAATAAAGTTATATTTACACATTCTTTTTTATAGTGCCTTAATTTCACATCAGCTTTATTAATTAAAATGTTGTTCAGTACAGCTCTACCTACACTTCGTTCTTTCTGCGTACCTTACACTCTTTTGTTGGAATTGCAAATAACCTTCGAAAAATTGCTTTAAATAGCTGGTGCACGGCTTATACATATTGTTTAACCAAGCACTAAATCTTCAGTTTTCTGAAAATTAGAATTTTCGTTCTAGGGTACAAAATATTCCTGTCATACAAGCCGGTTTGGTATTTTAATTTGGTCTTCCATAGATCCGGTAATCATACACGTGAGTAACTTTGTGTAGAATGTAACAGTCTTGTAGCAATCACCAGCTGTCACTTCAATTTTTCTGGAGTTGTTTCATTGTGCAGCTTAGTTTTAGTGAAAGTTTTAGAGATAATAGTGCAAGCTTAGCCTTTGCTATTGGTCAATAAATATCCATATACATACATGAAAACTACACACACACACACACACACACACACACACACACACACACACACACATACGACGGGCTTCTCTCAGTTCCCGTCTACCAAATGCTCATAAGACTTTCGTCGGTCCGGGGCTTTCGTAGAAGACACTTGCCGAAGGTGACACGCAGTGGGACTAAACCGAAGACCATGTGGCTGGAAAGCAAGTTTCTTACCACACAGATACTTCTAAGTATATGTACACACATACCTACATATATATGCACACACACATATATATATATATTATGTGTATTCCGCTAGGAACGTATTAGAGTACAAAGTAGTTCACCCTTATAATTACCAACTATCCAGTGGTATTACGGTATACTTCCAAGTCTAGGTTTAGGCATTCATCGTGTGAGACAGCTATTTAATAAACTCTACACGTGTAGTGTTTATGAAATAGCTGTCTAAACGTAGTCATTTATTCAGTTATATCTATCTATCTATCTATCTATTTATCTATCTATCTATCTGTCTATATATATGTGTGTGTGTGTGTGCATGTGTATACACATACATACATACATACATACATACATACACTCACAAACACACACACGGGTATATACATATATGCTTATATTTATAGTTTCTGCCCTCTTAGCTGAAATCCTACCGTGGTCAATGTTGCCTTACATCCTTTCGTAGTCGATTACTATGGGCCAATTCTGTGCAGTGGAGAATGCAGAACGGTTAAATTATTGTACTGTACGTCCTACTATATTTGTTCCAGCTTTCTGTTTTCTTTTAATTTTTAACTCCTACCGTGGCCTACATGGTTAACAGACTCCTTCTTCCTCCAGGCTTAATTCTACAACTTGACACTTTGGGTGCCTTTACCGAAGTTCACTCAGTGGCAAGCATCCACGTTAGGCTTCCGGTTTAAGGATTCCTACGTTGCTTCCTGCCACCAGTCTCGGAGGCCTCCTGCAACATTATGTCCAATGCTTTCTCTCCTGACTAATATATATATATATATATATATATATATATATATATATATATATATATATTACGGAGGTGTAATTGCAAAGCAAGTGACTTGATCAGAGATCGTGTGCTGAAACAAAAACAAATGCAGCCTGGAAGATTTTTCTAAGCCATTAGTTTCACTTCAACATTTAGATTTGATTTGTGTCAAAATATTTTCGTCGCTTTGGAACTGCGAGATGTCCGCGAGAGGTGCAGCACGAAGTTTTGTCAGTGAACAGGTCGCAGTTTCGAAGCGAGGAAAATATTTTGACAGAAATCAAATTTAAATGTTGAAGTTAAGACTAACGGTTTTGCGTGTTCTTAAATGGCTTACAAACATCTTCCACGCTGAAATTATATATATATATATATATATATATATATATATATATATATATATATATATATATATATATATATATATATATATATGTGTGTGTATATATATATATATATAAATATATATATATATAAATATATATATATATATATATATATATATATATATATATATATATATATATATATATATATATATATATATATATGTTTATATATACATATATATACATATACATATATATGTGTATGTATATATGTATGTATGTATGTATGTATGTATGTATGTATATACATGTGTATGTTTGTATGTATGTCATGTATTCAAGGCTCAGATGAAGCTATAGGATGTTGTCCGGGTACTGAACTAAGTGTCCATTGCATCTTATAGCAGAAACAACAGTAAGCTACTGAAGTTCATTACCTAATCTTTGTTTTTTTTCCGGGGTCATCACTTTTTTTTCTTATTATCACTCTTTACTCGTATAACATTATTGTTCTATAACATACGCATATTGAGTTCTACACCAGACAATTAGACTTGCTATGCCTCAATTGGTAGATGTCCATTAAATTTGAAATCTTAATTGTTGATATGACATGGTATGTCATAAGTGTCTGTATATTGTCTTTATTTTCATTTTGGTTATAAAATAAACAGATTGATCAACAGAATACAGTGTCTGCAAGTTGATGAGTACCTCATATTCCCCTCCATTTTCTTATTTCTCTCTCTCTCTCTCTCTCTCTCTCTCTCTCTCTCTCTCTCTATATATATATATATATATATATATATATATATATATATATATATATATAATTTGCACAGATAATTTTTTATTGCATCTCAATATATCATTGTTTTAAAAACAGAATGTTTCATAATGCAGTTCCATAATCAAAAGGTGGAAATATTTATGGTTTATGTAAAAAAAAAAGAAAAAACTTATGGAAGAGAAACTTTCGCTTACATGTCAAGTTCTTTTGACTTTGTCGGTGTTTTTAGAAAAGCTTGAGTGTCACCTCATCACATTCACTTTCGTTTTTAAACAGTCAATGTCTCATAAAAATTAAATCGGCGCAAAATTAGTATTTACGCTTACGTATATGTCTGTGTGTGCGGAGAAGTGTGCGCGTGTGTGTGTGTGTGTGTGTCTGCTTGCGTACGCATCTTTTCTGGAACAAGATAAAGCATTCAGAGAAAGGAAAAAGGAATAACTATGAGAGAGGCATTGCTTGGGGAAAAGAAATATTAGCAAACGGGAGAGAGAGAGAGAGAGAGAGAGAGAGAGAGAGAGAAGGAGAGGAGGAAGGAAGGAGTGAAAACGACGAGCTGCGATAATTACAGACTATTAGATAAAAATCAAAGAAACGGAAAAAGAAAGAAAGGAAAGGTATTGGAAAAGAAGTAGGAGTTATATTTGAAAACGGAGTCACGAACGAACAAACCAGCATATGGCTAAGGTAAAAAGAGGAGCAGGGACAGGAGAATTAGCAGGTATGATTATAGGAAGGAGGGCAGCAGCACTTGTGTGGGAGTGTTTCTCAACGTGTTTATTTGTTTGTCTGTCTGTCGTTCTATTGATGTATGCAATTATGTGTCAGCTGAGTAAAAAGTTCATTGATAAATCTCCTAGGGCTTCTCGTGCGTTCCAAGCGTTTCTACCCACACGCACACATTACACTCAGTCAACAAGGAGAAGATCACTATGTCATCGCACAACATGCTAGAAATAGCAGTCAAATCTTTCTCAACCATACTCTATTGTCTTTTATATTTAAACATTATTTTTTAAAGATAATTACTATGTTGGTTGAACATCGGCATCATCGGTCATCGGTTTCCTAGTTCACTATATTTTTGATGATGAGAATAACAAGGGAGTGTGTAACTCAATGCTGATCAAATATCTAACAGGTTTTCGTTCATAAAGCACCAGATTTTCGATTTGCTCACCCATATTTATATCTTTCTATCTCCAAGTATAAACGAAAGATACACACATTTGCATTTGCTCATAGTTTGTATGCATTGCTGCAATGGTTAAAATAAAGAACTGAAACAGAGCATATGAGTGTGTGTATGTGTGCGTATGTGTGTATGTATGTGCTTGTGTGAGTGCTAGTGTGTGTGTGTGTGTGTGTGTGTGTGCATAAAAAAAGATACAAACAAAAGGAAAGAACTGAATACTAGTTTATAGTAGAATATATTATTTTGATAAGGACTACACAAACACGCAGCTTATCAACAGATATATCAATACGCGCGCACACGCACACATACGCACGTACGTACATATATATACACACACACACACACACATACATACACACACGTATATGTGCGTGTGCGTTTCTCTGCTTGTGTGTGTGTGTGTGTGTGTGTGTGTGACCGTTGGACTTCGACACACTCTCCTCCAACTTAATTTCATTCCTATATTATTACTCAAATCGAGGATTTTATTGAGAACAAGTGCCCAAGGCTACCTTCTGTGGGACCCAACCAGAAATGACATATATGCAAAGAAAACCTACGCGTAAGGAAACTGACTAATGTTAACTTTTAATCGTTTGTAGGCTAGTTCAATCCCAACCGAGTTCTATCATTGTAATGCTGTGCATTATACATTAGGTGAGCTCATGGATAAAATATCTGAAAATATCTCGTGTTTTTAGTCATTCAAGGCATATTACACTAACATAAAAATTTAGAATTCGCTATTTAGAAATGTCGATATTGATACGACCACAAGAGTAGTAAAATGTCAGAAACATACAGTAGTAGATTAGCAGACTAAATGAGGTTCTGGGTTGATCCGAATGTGTGACATGCTGGGCAGGTAACTTACTTCAGATCAACATATGAAGTTTGAGTGAATCTGACTAATCGGAAGCTGTTTGGAATATACATTAGCTACATTATTTACGTTTTGACGGATTTTGTCCCCATCTTGTTTGTTGTTAACACAACGTTTCGGCTGATATATCCTCCAGCCTTCATCAGATGTCTTGGGGAAGTTTCGAACCTGGGTTCTCATTCCTAAGGTATTTTTCGATGTTGTTGTTGTTTTTATTATTATTATTATTATTATTATTATTATTATTATTATTATTATTATTATTATTATTCTGGTCGGCGTAGTGGTTAAGAGCGCGGGCTACTAACCCCAAGATTCCGAGTTCGATTCCAGGCAGTGACCTGAATAATAATAATAATAATAATAATAACAACAACAACAACAATGACAACATCGAAAAATACCTTTGGAATGAGAACCCTGGTTCGAAACTTGCCCAAGACACCTGATGAAGACTGGAGGGTATATTAGCCGAAACGTTGTGTTAACAACAAAAAAGATGAGGACAAAATCCGTCAAAATGTAAATAATGTAAATAATGTACACAAGTCCTCATCTCTTAAATATAGAACTGAACTGTTTGGAATCCTATCAGTTAGACTCTATCTATAATTCAACTGTCTAACCTTATCATACTTGTGTCACTGTGTGAAGCTGATTCTACTTGTGAATTATGTTAAGGGTACGCGGGTCAGTGGAACAGTCAGCCACTTGGGCACGGTAATTCAATAATTCTGTGTGTTGCTGAGTTGATCGAAATGGACGTTCTTACCACAAAATCAAGAAGAGAGTTCATTTTACATCTCTATCTTTCTATGTATGTACATATGTGTGTGTACATACGTACGTACGTTCATACATACATACATACATACATACATACATACATACATAAATACATACATACATACATACATGTGCCTAAGCCCATGTGTATGCATGTCTACACACATACACGAATATTGTGTATTTGCTTCTTTTATATGTGTGTGCCTATGCAAATGAGTGCACTCACATTCCTATTTACTCAATAATGAACAAAAGAATTATTTAAACAAAAGAGCAGAAATATTTGAAATTTCTTGCTGTATGTCACTTTGTGTACTTGTGTGAGTGTCTATGAACTTGTGTCTGAATATGTGTGTATAACAAAGAGAGAGAGAGAGAGAGAGAGAGAGAGAGAAAGAAAGAGAGAAAGAGAGAGAGAAAGAGAGAGAGAAAAAGAGAGAGTATGTGTTTCTCTGTTTATGCTTGTACATATTGGGTATAGTAAGTTTTTTTCTTTTCTCTCTAATTTATGAGGAAATTAAATCAATTCTATATAAAATATTTTCATTCAGCATGAAAAATGTGTTAGTGGTGCCAAGATTCCGTTATTCATGTGCAGAATATTTTAATTGCATAAAATTATACAGGCATCTGTGTAAATATGTCTTTTATTAAATAGCCATAAAGATCAGACTTACGTCGACGTAGAAGATGTGAGTTTGTATCTCACGAACAAACTTCGACTTTTTTTTAACTTAACATTTACATGTTTTTATTTAAAGCTCTATCTGCTTCCAGTTTTACCGTTCTAAAACAGAATTATTTCAAGTTCCCTTGAAGTTTTGAAATTCTTACGACATCAACAACGTATGCGTATATATATGTGTATATATATATATATACATACATATATATATATATATATATATATATATATATATATATATGTGTGTGTATATATATATATATACATATACATACACACATATACAGACGCACACACTCATTATATACGATCATTCTCTAGTACGTATATGTACATGTGTGTATATATATATATATATATATATATATTCTATATATAAATTATATCTATATTAAGTAGGCATAGATACTACATCGATATAAATTATGTATGTGTATATATATATATATATATATATATATATAACATCGATATAGATTACACACACACACACACACACACACACACACACACACACACACACACGCAAGCACACACACACACACACATACACACACATATATTTAGATATATAATGGGACAAAAACGTAATAGAGGACAATAAAACATTCGGACAGATAGACGATACAAAGGCAGACAGGAGAAACAACAACTAGAAGGACAGGCAAAAAAAAGACGTGTCATTCGTGGCCTTCTTTCCTCAGTCAAGTTACCAGAAGTCCTTACTGTTTCGAACAGTTACACTTGAGACAGTTCGATCTGGTTGACCCCAAAACAGTCTAAGCTAAGAGCATTAGAGTTTTTTGTAGGAAAGCTAGCGAATGGGCACGGCAACAAAGACAAAAAAAAAAACGGAGACCATGGCACACAATTACAAATACAAACAACAAGAAAATAACAACAGGTGTCTTTCGAATGCAAACGAATCAAATTGAGCTGCTGGTGTATGAAGTGAAAGTCTAAAGGCAGAAACATAGGAGATGGGCATAAGTGGTGTTGGCGGTCGGCAGAAAGAAAGATGGTGGCTGGCCGGACATTGGTCACGCGGAAGGAAGAGAGAGGGGTAGGGGAAGCGGGATCAGTATAAATTATATATATATATATATATATAAATATATCCAGCCCGACCAATATATTGCCTATGGCCAAAATACATTTAGAGAGATCGCATATCCCTGCGCTTAACGCTGGAGTTTAGGTACTAATTTGACCTGACGACTCAGTCTATGAACCTGTTATCTTGTATCATCTGACATCTTATATTTATAAATTGACTCACGGCTGATTACAGTAGTTATTATAGGCTCATTATTGATTGGTTTACTCAATGTTTCCATTGATCGGTTGAGTAAAACTGGACGACCTAAAAATGAAAGCTCTTTCGTGAGAGTCATTTCTCGTTATAGCAAAGCAAAACGCTGAAGAACATTCCCCTGGAGAACATTCTTTTCTTTTGTGGTTTGGTCGTTGATGGTCGATTTCTAGCGTTAAAGGATGTTCACTTAGTGGTCATCACTTCTCATATATATATATATATATATTGCATCTCAAGTACACAAAATGTGTTCAGGGTCACTCAGTGACCTGCTGTTGAGACTAGTACAGTTAGAAATTTGATAATGTTTTGCAAACTGTTGCCATATTTTGCCAAAGTGCAATGGTAATGTGATATTCTCCATTGCCAAGTTGAAATATAAGTTATATGTGTGCATAAAATATAAGATTTTAGAAGTATCTTTTGGTTCACGGCCATACATATCTTATGTATGCATGTATGTATGTATGTATGTATGTATGTATGTACGTATGTATATATACATACATACATACATACATATATATATATATATATATATATATATATATATATATATATATATATAGCAGATCCAAGGATGGAGTTGTAGGAAGAAAGTTAGCTTCAAACACTCAGTAGTAAATATTAAAAAAGAGCAATTTTGAAGGACAATAGTGGGTTATTGAGACGGAAGGTTGAGGACATTTTCGTATCGAAGTACGATAAACTGAAAAAAAAAAACCTTCTTATGATATTTCATGGTTAGCGACCAGGGTTCCCAGGTATGCGAATGATAAGACAATGGTTAAGAAATGGAGAAAATAAGATCTGGGCTACATATACTTCATAGCGAGCGGAACCTCGGAAGCAGTAAATATCCAAGCAAGGTGTATACAGCAGGCTACTCGTGAGGCTAAGGGTATCTTAATGAAATGAAATATTCGATGTGTTAACACGTACCTCCTTGTGACAATGTAAACTTTCATTTAATCCAGATACTCTTGGCCTGACGAGTAGCCTGCGGTACGCACCTCGCATGGATATTAACCTTCCGGGGATCCGATTGCTATGAAACATATGTAGCCTGGATCTTAGCTACATCATTCCTTAACACTTATATATATATATATATATATATATATATATATATATATATATATATATATATATATATATATATATATACATACATATATATATATATATATATATATATATATATATATATATATATATATATATATACATATACATATATATACACATTTATATATATACATATATATACATACATATATACGCACATATATATGTATATACATATATATATATATACATGTATATGATTATATGTATATACGTATATATATACAAACACATATATATATATATATATATATATATATATATCATTATTAATCATAGGGCAGCAAAATAAATTTTAGGCATCACTATATTTTAAATGAATATATATATATATATATATATATATATATATATATATATATATATATATATATATATATATGAAACAGTATTACACTCGAATGCTCTCGAAAAAGTGCGTAAATGTTCCATATAATCCACCAGATCTGAGGTTTTGAAGCAAGAAATAAATTAAGAAATAAATTGATAATGTGAGTGGGAACTTCTGACCATGAACTTTTAGATGTTCGATAAACAGAATTACCACCTCCCTGATCTAACGTGTAAGCGGCTGAGTATTCCACAAACAAATGAACCCTTAACTTAATCTTCAGGTAGTGTTATAACATTTGAATCGGATCCATGACCTTTTTCATTGCAAAGCCAATTTCTTAACTATTTGGCCGCACGTCGTCTACACGCAAACGCTCGCCCTCTAACTATATATTAGATAGACAGACAGACAGACAGACAGACAGACAGGCAGACAGATAGATATTTAGATAAATAGACAGATTGAATAAAACGAAAGATTTAAGAACCTATAAGGGAAGCTCTATACTTTTGTTCATGCTAGAAATAATGGTCATATCTCTCTCATTAAAATCTTAGAATAGAAAATATTAGATAATGCGATCGTAGGTGTACTTTTTCTTGGAAAAGTCAAGACAGTCACGGTTAGAACAATTTCTCATAGGAATACTCTATTATTAATACTTAACCCCACCCACGAACTGGGGCTTAGTAACAATTATATCAGTAAAATATTTCCGTGTGTCTATTATTTTGTGAAGACATAAATTTCTAAAGGTTATAATATTGTTGTGATATTTAAAACAAAGTTAAATGTCTGAAGAAACACTCTATGGGAATATTATTTTAAAAAATATTTTCTCTTGCTTTACAGGATAAACACCAATCCATTAAAATCTCAATTAATCAATTCGATCAGGGCATATGCTGAACCAGTCCTAGAACCCATTTACTACAAGCTGTTGGCATTTTTGAAAATATTAGGAAGATTGCTCTATATACTAGCAATTGCATTACAGAAAGAAAAATATAACCATCAACGTCCACTGCAGCTACTGTCTGTGTCCTAAAGTGAAGTCAGTGCAGGAAACATTGTGCGACTGCAACCACTCGGCAAGTAGTTTTATTCTGTTAATTATTTCTTTTGGTTAATAACAATTTGCTGTTATTACTTCCTAGTTTACCTTGATGAAACAGACCTATCATCAACAACATTTCAATGATAACCACCACAGTTTATCTTTGTGTGTTGTATATATGTCTACCTTATCTAATGAATCATTTTTCTTATTTAAGCTAACATGGTGTGATTTGAGGGTGATTTGCTTGCTATTTCTTGCATTAAAAATTACCATGTAGAAGTTCTTTCATTTGGTGCTAATATCGATTTATTCCAGTTTAGTACATTGCGAATATTTACAAACAACTTCTTTGGAAGTTGTTCACTTTACCTTAGTTTTTTTTTTTTTTATTGGGTACAAAGTAATGGAAACATTGTTAAAAATAATTTCGTTACTTTCCCTCGCTAAACGATTGGAGTTCACTTGGCCAATTTGCTGTGGATGTACTAAATGAAGTCGAGCACTTTCAGCGAATTATGGACCTAAAAGATATATGAGTCCACTTATGAGTCCACTTATGAGTCCACTTTCTTTTATTCTTTTTCAGTTTTCACTCTGTGTTTGGGGCTGTGTAGGAACACTGTTATGAAGAGTTTTAGTCAAATATTTAATTCCCAGTGCTACGGGTAATATTTAGGCCTTAAAAAGACGGAACGGTTTAGTGTAGTTTATAAGTTCTGGATATAGTCAGGAGGTAATAATAATAATAATAATAACAACAACAACAACAACAACAACAACAACATGAACAACAACAACAACAATAATAATAATAATAATAATAATAATAATAATGATAATAATAATAATAATAATAATAATAATAATAATAATAATAATAATAATAATAATAATAATAATAATAATAAAATGCCCTGATGCAGTACCAGGCAGTGGCTCTCGTGGCTTCTGATCTTAACTGATTGCAAGTGTTATCATGTACATTGTTTTGTCTTGGTATAAAAGATGGGCTACAGCAAATATTCTGCTTATTATCACAGATTTCGTGTTCAGTTGTTTGAACATAAGTAGTTGAGCATGTTCTTTAGTGGCTGACAATATGTGCATCTCTGATCACAAGCAGAAGTAGTCGGGGAGCATTATAGCCATGTGTTGAGAGGAATTCTTTGGAGTTTGAGTATTCCACTTTGGAAACATGAGTGTTTTGTTCATCATCCTTAAAACAAATTCAGTGACTTGAGCAGAATGGGCTATTCGATCTGAAGAAAATTCTAACTGCAAGGTCATGCGCTGTTTATCTTGATGTTAGATCACCATGTTGCGCACATATGGTTGTGATGCACTTGCCTGGTGTACTCCTATCAGACGGGTAGTCATGATGAGTATATTGGGTTTCGCATATTTGTACATTAGTGTCACTTTGATGGCATGCACTGCTGTCTCACCCAATAATAATAATAATAATAATAATAATAATAATAATAATAATAATAATAATAATAATAATGATGATGATGATGACGATGATGATGATGATGATGGTGATGATAATAATAATAATAATAATAATAATAATAATAATAATATTATTATTAATATAATTATTATTATTATTATTATTGTTATTATTATTATTATTATTATTATTATTATTATTATTATTATTATTATTATTATTATTATTAGTAGTAGTAGTAGTAATAGTAGTAGTAGTAGTAGTAGTAGTATAATCATTGTTCAAAAAGTTTATGTTATGTGTCAACTTAAAAGAACTTAACACCGCTAGTTAGTAAATCCTTCGATAACAATTTTTTGCTTGTTTCCTCTCGACATTTGTCAAAATATCATATAGTAATAAACGAAGCAAATACCAAATATGAGTTGATAAAAAATAAACAAATCATTCAAAAATATGGAATAAAATATGAAAATGCTTGAAATGTGTGAGAAATGAATGAAAGCGTAGGAAGATGGATGAAAAGAGCATGGAAATGAGAATAACAAAAAGTAAATAAATTATATACATACAAGCACATACACACATATACATACAGATATATATATATATATATATATATATATATATATATATATATATATATATATATCCATACATACATATATACATACATACATACACACATGCATACATACATACATACATACATACATACATACATACATACATATATATATATATATATATATATATATATATATATATATATATATATACATACACACGCACATATATATATATATGTATATACATGCACACGCTAATACATATAACAGTGTGTAAAGGTGTGTGTGTCTGAATATATGTATATATATATATATATGCATGTGTGTAGTGTGTGTACATCAAAATGAGTCATACAAATAGGATACTCAATGATACAAATACGACAATGAATGATGTAAATATGAAAATAAACGGTAGAAATTTTCCCTAAAAAACAAAAAAAGGACCCAAAATCATAAAACAAAACAAAGCTTTATACAACTACAAAAATGCACGCTACAAATAGGAGGACGACTGAAAGAAAAATGCGAAAATGAATGTTGGAAATACAGAATACACACAAAGAAAAGATAAACGTAACAAGCAAAATCTAAATGAAACAACGAAAAGAAATGAGACAAATACGAAAATAAATTATAGAATTAGAAGAAAAATGGATGATATAAATATGGAAATGAAGGGGAAAAATACGGAAATGAATGAGAAACCCTTTAATTGTCAAGCTGACATTTCGACATGCATGAAAAACTTCATATTTTAAAGGGCTGAAAATAGTACAGTAATCCAGATGACGTCTTTTTTTTCAATATATTTTGTTTCCATTTCATTATTATATCTATCAACACATCATCTATTTTGCAGCTTTTTTATGTATGTATGTATGTACGTATGAATGTAATACGTAAACATGCACGGACATAAGTATGCATCTATGTATATGTGTGTATAGTTTGGGGGGCGCATAAGAATGACAAACGAGAGAAACAGAACGTACATAGCAGAAATACGTAGCGTAGTTTATTCATACTTTGGATTTAGTTATAGCTTTATCCAGTCGTCCCCTCGAGCTTCCTTTCCTTATTAGAGATGTTAGTGTGTGTGCGGGCACATACATACATACATACATACATACATACATACATACATACATACATACATACGGGCATGCATGGAAGCATGGGATCAAATATAGACATGTTGATATAGAGGACTATTCCTTTTCCAGAATAATGAATACTATCACCAATCATTTTTGCCATTGATACAAGCCTTGTAAAAGAAGTGGCTATCTTCTTTGTAAAAATGCAAAGAAAAAACATCCTTTGAAAAGATTGTGGCAGTAATCAAACAGTGAAATACCTACCACGTGAAAAATTACGATACACTCACCCTGGCGACAAAAGAACATGGAGCCTAGCTATCGCAGATCGCGTAACTAACGAGGAAAATTTTAGTGAACTTTCGCACAGAACCAGTCCTACGGAAAGGACAGGGAAGATCTCTCGATAAGCTACATTAAGAAACTTAAAGATTACTGGGATACGAAGTACCCAACATTCTCAATATTTTCAGAGAAATAGTTATGCTAGCAAGCTACATTGTTGAAAAGAAATATACCACCCTACCAAACAAACTCACTCAACCGAAATGTACAAATGATAATACTCGTATTCACAACATAGTAAACTTTTTTTCCGCGAAGAGACTGCGAATGATAAGAAACACGACCAAGACGAAGATAGCAATATAAACCTGTCGCTATTACACGGACACGTGGCAACATTTATGATCTCACAAAAACTAGTGAAGAATATAAAATATTAAAATCACAGCTTGCATCGAAGTTCAAGTAGAACTTCCCTACTCACATACATAAGATACTGTATGCGAGAAGGATACCAACAGGAGTTGGAAAAAAAAATTCACCGGCCTGATGCTATCTGCGATCGGCGAAATTGCGAGAGAACAACTATCTCAAATTCAAACTCTCAATTCTTGGACAACAAATGTTCTGCTATATCGAGACACAATAACTGTGTACCAACAGATGGGTGTAAAATAGACCGAGCTATCTAAAATGTGGCAGTCAACAATATACTGCAAATAAATTATGCTGCGCTGCCTTCGGTAGACTACCGCTAATATCTTCATCTACATTCATATATTTATGTAACATTTGTCATGTATTCCTTATAATTTATCATTCAAAATGCTACCAGAGTTTGAAAAATACATTTAATTTACTAAAATACTGGTCTAAAATGGATTACCTTCTTCCAAAATGACAACGCAGTAATCTTTTAATGATATAACTTGACTACAAGGCGTCCGACTCTGGCCCACACTCACGTATGATAGAATCACTACATCTTGCCAAAGTACCAGTTACATAGTGAATGCCATTGAAAGACTGACCACAATATGAGCTTATGCCAGGATGATAGTTTTTCACTAATGCTGTTTGTGTAGTGGCAGTGAACTCCTTGTCAGCCTATTAACAACCCTTTGTCATATACCCAAACTTACGTGCTAGGATTTGAAGAGAAGAATAAACTTAACGTCACTCACATATTTTTATTGACAAGCTAAAGTTAAATTCTGGTAATATGGACAACAGCAAGAAATAATAAGAATTAGTCACAACATTCTCACGAACCATATGAATGGAGTTTATGCACGGCAAACACTCATACATGATAGTCAAACGGGGAAAGTACATATACATCAATGGCTTGTCTATCTCTCCTATTTCTAATGATGCAAACTATAAGTATCTCGGAATCGATCAAAATGTTGCATATGTTGGTACTGTGATTAGAACCAGAATTACAAAACAATACTTTTGTAATTTCCAGAAAATATGGAACTTAGAGCTGTCTGCATTTAACAATACCGTATCCCACAATTTTTTTGCAGTGCAAGTCCAGTGTCCAAATTTGGGATATTGGACTGGACGTTTGACGAGATCTGCAGCCTGGACATGAAAACTAGAAAGGTATTAGCTACCACTGGTAACTTCCACATCAATAGTGGCACCGATAGGATCTACGTGAGACGAAGTGATGGCGGTAGAGGCATAAAGTCAGTCCAAACAGCCTTTGAATGTCGCACTGTATCACCCAGACAACACCTGCTGAACAGTAAAGAAATGATTACATTACGTGCTTACTCAAAAGTGAGAGCAACTGCATCTTCAGAGATGGGGAAGAACTACTGTGCAGGAACACTGAGAATACAACTGTCTCATGCGACCCAAAGGAAGCTGGATTGGCCTACCTAAACAGGAGCTTGAAACAGAAGCAGGCATCATACCAACAAAAACCAATGCATGGGTGCATATTCCATTAGCTGGAAGATAATAAGAGTAACCACAGGAAGAGCAGCCTCTCCTGGATCTGTGATAGATACGTTACATCCCACCTGAAAGGATATGCCTTCACTACACATGAACAGGAGATAGCTGCTAAAAAGCTGATAAACAAGAGAGAGGCAAAGATACCACCAAACCTTCACGTTGTAAAAAGATGCCGAATCTGCTATGTTAGTATGGAAGATATCGCCTACATCATCAGTAGCTGCCCCCAAATGTCTTCAAGATACTACCTGCCCCTGATACTACCTGTCTCAGTTGAATATATTGCGCCAAAGAGTTAAAACGATAGCGCAATATCGATATCCGTTTTTCTCGTTCACCTTCTGAGGCATTCTCGATCTGAGGCATTCAGTTTTCTTTAACACTCGGCGTCGTGCAGTGACGTTTCTCAGGACGCTGTCGTGCAGCAAATGGCCATATTACCAAAACACATAGACTCTCCATATTTGTCATCGATAATATATATACGTAAGTTTGCACATGTGTGTGTGTATTTTTACATGCGTGTGAGTGTGTGTGCCTGTCTGTGTTAGGGGATGAAGTCGGAAATCCTGTTTCAACTGAGCCTTAATGGCAATGGTTTGTATCGTCTAATAACTAAATATGCATATATATATATATATATAGAGAGAGAGAGAGAGAGAGAGAGAGAGAGGGAGAGTGAGAGGGGAAAATAAATTTTGTGGGCAGAGTTTAGTTTTCGATCTATCACTGAGTATCTCTGTTATATTTATACGTTGTTGAGTTACAGTGTGTTCCAAAAAGAAACTGTATACTTTAACACTCATTAAAGTAGAAACTTGTTACACACATACACAAACGTATAAAATGTATGTGAATGCATACAATTCTATTTGGAGCTCATCACTGCCACGAAGTATTTCGTTAGGAACCACGAATGTTTCTTTAATACAAACTAAACAACAGCAAGAAATCCGACCAGATGCTTTAGATCCTATGTCCTATTGTTCTGGACTATGAAACTGCTGAAATTGTCTAATCATTTAAATCGCCCTGAAGTCGATAAATTAATACGCTTGGGATAAATTCCATTGTGCCACAATATCTAAATAAATCATAAACAAATCTTTAAGTATCTTAAATAAATTAAATTAGTTTAAATTAAATTATAAATATCATTAGTAAATTAAAAGTATTTTTCAAACTCTGGTAGCATTTTGAATGATTAAGTATAAGGAACATATGACAAATGTTGCATAAATATGTGAAATTAAATGAAAATATTAGAAGTAGTCTACCGAAGGCAGCGCAGCATAATTTATTTGCAGTATATTGTTGACCAACACACATATATGCATGCATGCACATACATAAAAACAATACATACATACACACTCCTACTAAAATGTATGTCCCTTAAAATGTATTAACTTTACATCGGTACAATTTCTTTGAAGATGCGTTTAAGTATATAATTCAAATTTGAAAAGTCAAATGTGTAAGTTGTGAATTGCCATAAATGTTTCAAATGAAGGCACTTGACAATGCAAACCAATAGAAATGTGAGCACAACAAATAATTTCAATTGTTATCTGGGCGCATTCGCCGTCAATAATTGCTTTCATTTCATTAATTGGCGTCAGTTTAATAAAAAATATTCATTAGCGTGTAGTCTGTTGAATGTGATGTTATTTAATACTACCTTGTGAAAATCGTCTGTTCGGCAAAAAATCATCAACAGTGGCATTCACCAGACTACACGCCAATGGACATTCTTCACAAACGGTAACAATAAATGAAATTATTGATAGAGAATGCTCCCAAAGAACAACTGAAATTATTTGTGGTACTCACAGCTCCATCGACTCGCATTGTCAACAGTCTATAGACCATAACACCATTAGTTAGATAGTTGGAACACTTAAGATAATTCTGAACTTACACATTTGCCGTTTTAATTTGAATTACATTCTTAAACACATGACGATGGTAGTATCTCAATTTTGTTACAAATAATACTCCTCTTCATCTCAAACATCTTTCGAATGTATAGTAAGACGATGTTCTACATCAAGTTCAAACAATTGGCATCAGTCACAGTGTTGTTCTCTCTCTCTCTCTCTCTCTCTCTCTCTCTCTCTCTCTCTCTCTCTCTCTCTCTCTCTCTCTCTCTCTCTCTCTCTCTCTCTCTCACTCACTCTCTTCTGTAATATGTAGATAATCAGTTTCTCAGAAGCTGCAACTCAGAGGTTTCTTAGAGATGTTAAATGGATTAAATTCTTGATGTACCTCTCAGTTGTTACAACAATGGCTTTCTTTGCTCATGCCTGCTACAAGTATAGAAGAGGATCGGAACTCGGCATGAATATCTAACGAAACATTTGTAGAATATACAATATTTCGTTGCTTACATTAGAGAGTAATAGCATTTTGGGAATATTCATTGCATGTACAGCAATGACTGTCTTGACTCGAGTCGTATGTATTTATCAAGATATTAACTTTATCTGTTGTCAGTAGTTGCTATAATTGTTTATAAACCCATGATAAATTAACCTCACTTCTTGAATTCATTTCTTATGTTTCATGGCCACAATTTCTTCTAATTTAATTTAAAACTTGTGTCACAAAAACTATTCGATCGCAATTATCCTAAGTGTTGGATCTAGTTTAAAAAGTTACTGTCTTATCTTTACGCAATTTAACTTCTAAACTATATGAACTTTCTTCAGTCTTTTATCGACTATAAGACAGCACTTTGACAATTCTGGTCATGTAAACTTCTTTTGTTCCCATCTTATTCTGTCATAATGTTTTTATCTTTTTCCTCTTTCTGAGGTATTTTGTTTGTTTGTCGCAGTCTCTTTGAATACGTTTCCGTTTTAACACCTTTGAACTTACCTTGTCATACAAAGCTATTTATTTTAATTTCAATATGTTGTTTTACCATATGAATTAAAATATTCTTTGGTGTATAAGCCTTTTGTTTTATTAGAGCCAGCATTTCTGCATGTAATAACACAGTATGACGTAGAGTCTAGACTTGTTGAAAACAATAAGATTTTAGAGAATAGCTGTATTTCTGCATTTACGAGCGAAGTGCAAACAGCTGCAGCCTATTCCAAGTTGACTCAGGACACGTTTTGGTTCTAATTCAATAATCAAAACAATAACGGTTTCATTGGGATTTGCTTCTGTATAACATCAATTCAAAAGAGACCAAGAAGTGTTAGCATACAGTTTTGTTATGTTTTTTTTTAAATCAGTCAACACTTCTTTACCTGATCATTGATTGTTTCATACTGACATTGAAAAAAGTGTACTGTTTCTCACACACACGAGCATAAAATACTCTACTCACGCATAAACATATCCATACACACGCACTATTCTTCATCACCTGGCTAAATATCTAATTAATGTTGAATTAAAGCTCAGTGAAGAGAATTAACCTGAATATATCATTGGTACTTACTTGACACCAGTGTTGCAATTTAATGTGTGATTTTACACGCGTTATTTATTGTTTTCCAGTATTTGTTCTTTATGCCAATGTTTAATTTCTCTGTCGTATTACTAATATGCATGAAAGACGCATAAATGAAATGAAAGTGATTTACCTTTACAAACTCGGCTTACTGGCCACCACGCTATTTTTACAACTATATGCATATACTTAGCTTTCAGGGGGAAAATTATCTTAGTTGGACAGGATACATCGTGGTATTCGTTCTCGATGTCTGAGTTCTAAGTTCAAACCCTGCCGAGGTTAACTTCGCCTATTATCCTTTTGAGGTGGATAAGTACTAGTCTTGGGCTGGGGTAGATTCTTCTTCTCTCTCTCTTTCTCTCTCCCCTCTCTCTGTTAGTCTCCCTCCTCGTTTCTTTCGTAGAGAAATCTACAATAGTCAGACATGGACTGGGATAGATTCCTACATGTTTAAAATGTTCATATCACGCTCTATATTACGACGACTCCTTACTACTCCACCAGGAATTGTGGACCGAAGGAAGGATGAAGAAAGTAAGGAAAGTTCTAATTGCCTCACTGGCATTGTCTTTCTAATAGTCTGTTATATTTATGGAAATATAACTGAGTATTAAAATAGTTAAAGTATATAATGTATATTCAGGCTGAACAATTTTAGTCAATGGCTAATTCAAATTTCATCAACCATAATAGGAGAAACTCTAAGCGTGTTCCGCTTTGTTGAAACCTTACGGGCAAACGTAACATTTCTGTAACGTGCCAAAAAGTTGCCCGGCTATTAACTAAATAAACATATTAAATCAAGCAGAGTAAAGGGTAATATTGACAAAATAAATAAGTACGAGACTTTAATATCTGCAAGGTAATTTTAACCATGGTAATTAAACAGTTGCAACATGGTGCAGATATCAGTACAACAATACATCTTATAATAATATGCTATAATAATAATACATAATAATACATCTTATAATAATATGCTATAATAATAATACATAATAATACATCTTATAATAATATGCTAAACACAAGTATTATATAAGTGTATACACATCCTGCAGCATAACTGTACTGGATATGAACTCAATTAATGCGTGCACCGTTGAATCCATATCTATCAAAAAGCATTTCATTGTATCTCTCAGTAGGGTGTAGGACACTTGCTCTTATAATATCTGAGTTCAAACGAACTATGGAGATTAGGTATTGATTTGTCTTTTGCGAGGTGGAAGGAGATGACTATCATAAACTGGCGGTCTATCCAGTGGCGAAATGTACCTCTCACGCTTAATGTTACGAAACCTCATCTCGACGCTGTATCCGTCTCCAAATCTGGATTTTGAGATACATGAAAAGATTAAATTTTGATATTTATTCTCTTGCAGTTTGATATCATACACATTTTCCCCTCCTCACGTCAAACAATTCGCTATTCTGCTGTTTAAGAAGTTTGTCTTGGTCTCTCCTGTTAACACAATCAATGGAAATCACACGATCGTATGCCAACTCCTCTATCTTACCTGAATGGTTTTTCAAATTTTAATAATATCAATGATCATCAGTTCTCTTGAGCTGCTTCAATCATCAACTAATGTTCTTTAAACCGTATCGCTTGCTCACAAACGCCATCAGCAATTCAAGTTGTCTACAAATGAAATAAATTTCCCTTCAATAGGGGAACACCACAATGCCGTCGAATGTTCATTAGCAACGTGTCAAATCATATAAAGGGACAACACTGCTTCTTCGAAAGAATGATATGGGATGGACTGCACAATAAATTCTATGATAAAGCTATAAATCTTTAAGTTGTTACGGAAGCTGCCTCTTGCCATTTCTGTCATAAGAGTATAGGCAATACATCATATATCTATACTAGATTTGTATACACATACATTCTTTTATATTTATCTACCTATCTATCTATCTATCTGCACACACATGTATATACATACATACATACATATATATATATATATATATATATATATATATATATATATATATATATATATATATATATATATATATATATATATATATATATATATGTATTTGTATGTAAGTACGCATAAATGTATGAATAGATGTATGTGTATGTATGTATATATATATATATATATATATATATATATATATATATATATATATATATATATATATATATATATATATATATTTGTATGTGGTACACATACAAATAAATAGAAAGATACCTCGATAGATGTATGTGTTATATAAAGACATTTTCACAAATTAACATATATATTCGTGATCTGTGTAAGCGTGTAAGTGCATGTGTGTTTATGTGTGTAAAATGTATGTGAATATACGTCCAACGATACATTTAATGTAATTTATGTCTTTCCATAATTGGCGTTCATTTGTACGTATGTATGCATATGTAGTATGCTGCTATAATATCTAATTACTTCCTACCAAATAAGGTTGGTTGGCTTATGAACTAGTGTGCTAGCTTCGTATTTAGTCCAGCAGCGATAACAGAATACAAACTGTTAACCTGCCGACTTTGTGTAAATTTGCAGCATTCAGT
Source organism: Octopus bimaculoides (assembly GCF_046866305.1). NCBI lineage: Eukaryota > Metazoa > Mollusca > Cephalopoda > Octopoda > Octopodidae > Octopus > Octopus bimaculoides. Next base: position 53,909,235 of record NC_142933.1, on the reverse strand, counting down.
GAAGCAGTGACTCACTCGCGCACAATCTCACCCTCTCAATCATTCATTTATATACACGTGTATCAACTTATATCAAATAGATTTCTTGCAATGATATTCTGTATTCTGATTCAAGCAGGAAAACTAATGTATGTTACTTTGAAAAATACATATCTCTAAAACACACACTAAAGTTCCGAATCAGCAAATAAGCAGGGGAAATCATGAGATAATCCAATATTCCAACATATTTGATGTAATTAGCCATAGGCATCTTTTATCGGAATGAGTGACAGTTAAAACTACAATTGACATGATGGCTGTCTGTATGCTAGTCTGCACACAATTTATATCTAAACTTGGAAAAGAAACAGTAACTGGTATGGAACCAGGGCTATTAACCTTGCAATGAACCATAGCACCCTCCAATATTACAGCCAGCATGTTATTCTAATGCATAAATATACCTGTCTATCAACCATTCCTAGTATTGTTAATAAGTCAGAAGTGTATAACATGGGTTGCATTGTGGTTCTGTATGTGTGAGTGAATTATTCTAAGATGTATGTTGGCCACAAAGTAAGAAAAAAAAAAGAGGATAATTCTTTTATTATAAAGAATTGCGATATAAATTATAGTTTTTGGACAAAAATTATAAATGATGCATAGAAGTTACACCAATAAATATTCCAGGCAATAAATATTCCAATAACCATAGAAATGGTTAGATTGCATTGTAAAATGGTATGAAGAGCAAGAAAGAAAATATTATATCCAAGAAGCCATCGTTATAGGAATTTTACTCTTATAAAAGATCAGTATATTGTAAAACTGTTGCGGTATTGTTAGTTTAGTTTCGACATGAAGTACACTTCACTGGACGAGATTAGTCACTTAAGCGCGTTGAGAAAACCTCCACTGAAAATAAGGAGACCAATGAGCAACATTCCCTATAAACATTATTGAGTTAGAATAACTGCAAGAAGCACCCACCTAGCAGGTAGAAGGATTGACCTTCCTACCAACTAAAAGTTGAGTATAGATCTTTATTCCACAATCGGGAAAAGCAGAGTAGCTTCTGTTAGGTAAATATCAACGAAAAGGTGTCATGTCCTGGTAGCTGCACATATGTAATTATCTAATCCGCCTTAGATATTGATATTTCAATTACCATACTCCCTATTTTAGTACGAATTAAGTTGTGTTCTATGTAAAACGGGCATGTACGCACCCATGAGCGTGTGTGTGTGTGTGTTTGTGTGTGTGTGTGTGGTCAGAGCTCTGATAATCAGATACCTGCTACTGGTAACCATGCAAGCCATATGCACTTTGTGACTGCTGGAGCTGTTTTTTGGTTAAGTGGTACCTCACTGATCTTGCTTCATGAGAACAGTGATATTAGGACATCCTGTGGAATGAAAGAAAAAGTTTGTAATAGAGGCGGATAAACTCAGGGAATCGGCAACCATCTAGTAGTGCTTATAAACGTTTATAGATCTATGTGTGCATTTGCATATTTTCATAAATCGACACATGAGAAAGACACTATCACTGCAAACCAGCACCGTTTCTACTTTCTGGCTATCATTACTGTTTTCAGTTTAACAGTGTTTATCGCATAACAATTTATCACAATAAAAATTTATGTACAAGTGCTATTGCAGTATTTTCATCTTCCCTAAGCTCATATCAAGACTATTTGGACTATTTGGACCATTCGTTGCAGCGACAGAAGGTAAAATACGATCAAATAACAACATAAGAACACTATAGTAAGGAAACAAGAACTGTTTCAGCCATGAAGGGCAAAATCAACTGCTATCTGCTGCAGTATTTGGATTCCTCAATTCAGTTTTGAAGGTTATCATTAACGTCCCATCAGATACTATACGTTATAAATGATAAATTTTTTCCGAATAGGCATGATGACACACACTATAAGTTGAGATATTTAGCATTTTCCAAAGACGTAATGTATAAATGTTAAAGATATTGTAGTCTGGTTTAACTGATAGTTTTGATAACCGGTGGTCCTTATAAATGAAAATAAGAATCTTTTTTATTATTATTATTGCTTTGGAGAGTAAGATCACTGATCGAATGGATCAGTGGTTTTCAACCATTTCTTATCTGGACCCCTTTGATTATTATTTTATTCTGGTGGACCCCCATATCCATTCGATGTTTAAAAACTAGTTTCATAGATATATTTTTCAGAATTTCTATTTTGTTTTTCACACATTCACTTCTGTAAATCTGCAATAGCACCCTCTGAGAGAACAAGTTTCAGTGGTTAGAAAAATGTTGAACTATGTAAAATATAAGAAGAACAACCTAACTGTTTCTCGCAATAAATTCATCTAAATCAAAATTTTTCGACGGATCCTTAAAATACTCTTTTGCTTGCTTGGACCCCTAAATATCTTATATGGACCTCCAGGAGTCATATGGAACACGGTTGAGAAACACTGGTATAACCTAGCATGTCAATCGATCTCATAGTGATTCCCCAGGAAAGGGATTTGTATAAGCTATAAAATTTCATCTCATATACTGTTTGTAATTGTTGGTAATTTCCAGCATCTACACACTTCTTTTTTTATTAGAGACGCAGATGAAAATATAAGTCTAATTTGATCAAATTCGCTTAGAATAAACTTAACATATATATACGTACATATAAATACATGTGTGTGTGTGTGTTTATTGCTTGGCTCTATATTGGATCCAATCAAGCAAATCTATGATCAAAAGGAATCCAGGCGTACATGTTTTATATTTTATCTTAGAACCACATTCACCGTTTCCTATTCCTGTTTTGGAGAACAATTTGGCTGTTATTTTTAGCTTGTCGAGCGAGCACGTTGGCTCGTTGATATAGTGTCTTGGAATAAGAAACTTTCATCAACTGAAATTATCCTAGTAATTAGTAACCAAAAACTGATGAAAGCAAATAGACATGATTGAGCAAAGCATAACCTGATCCATTGGTAAGATTAAGAATGATCAATATACACAAATATATGGAAGATATAGAGACGTTGTTGTGTCAACAATATCGTTGAGCTAAAAGTCCTTTGGTGAGCGTTCTGTATACTAAGTACAAATGCAGTAGCGTCTCATATTTCCACCATTTAATCTTATTTGATCCCCAGAATAGGAGTGGTTGATAAAAAAAGCCAAACTCGGTTTTCGTGCCTATCCTCATTCATTGTCATAAACGTTGAGCCATGGACCAAAGAGTACGATCGCGAACACAAGCAGCAGAAATGGGTTCCTCCGAATGATCTCAGAATTAACGTTACTCGACAGGGTGCGTAACTCTGTGATCAGTGACGCTGTCCACGTCGAGCCTACGCATTGATTTGTAACAGCTTCGGTACTGCGGACATGTAACAACTGGCAGGAGACCTAGGAGTAGAATATAAACGAGATGGTTGTACGATATCCATATTCTCAGTTCGTAACGATTGAAAATCCATCTGAAAAGTGTAATGACTGCTGCTTCTGATAGGTGCTTTATGGAAGAGGTAACAGAGGACTCTACCGCCACGATAATCCTAGGAATAGTAGGCGGAGCAGATGGATAGATGGATCTTATCGGTGTTATCTCTTATGCTTGCTGATTCGCAATATTAAACATGTAGCGTTATTCGCCTTTCATAGGGATCGAGGTACCATCACATTGTATTGGATTACTGGCTGCAGAGTGAGTTTGAGGCTTGGGTGAGGTCAGTATGGAGTTTATACATCTGCAGCAAGGTAGGGACAGAAAGAAGTGTGACGGAGATGGGCGGTTTATTTTTAAATCATGTGTGGGCATGTCCATGTGTATGTATGTGTATGTTCGTAATAGATTACATATATTGGATGTGGCAAACTTTGTGCTGAAGGCCCAGGTTGTGAAGGTAGGAAGTACTTATGGTGAAAGCTGTAGCGTGGAGAATATTGGAGAGATGTAATAAACCTTGCTTCAATAGCAGTAGGAGGTGCTTGTTATGACTGTCGGGGAAAGGAATAATAACAAAGAACTCTCTTTATATCTACATAAACTATAAAAGCAAAATTTTCCGATCCTGCCCACACGAAAGAAAATATGTACTCACATACCGATGGATTGGAACCTTAGAGATTCTTTACAGTCTGAGATGCCACACCCAACATATTACATACAAACGCTCGCATACATCCCATACGTGCATTTTCAAGCATGATTAAAAATTGGTTACCTGCCTCGTCACCACTTTTTTCAACCCCACCACCTCCTGTACATACATCAACTCCAACCGCTCGGATTCAAGTCCCAAACCCAGTCTGCAGGCTGTTACCCTAAACTGTGTAGACACTCTGATCTTAGTGCAAGTGACGTAACTCAAGAAGAGTTCCTCAGTGAAGTTCTACGAGTTTTTTCGTTCAGGTTTTCACTACTCTCGTGAACCAGATAAGGCACCTTCTAACCTTCAGCAGTAGAAAACCGTCATCATACTTTTCCTTATATCTCTACTCGTAATCGCCGGAATTCAGTTTTTCTTTTTAATTCTCGTGTGCGAAACTGATCGGTATAATCAGATGAAATGGGTCTCTAATAATGTATTGTAAAAATATACATACATACATACATACATACATACATACATACATACATACATACGTACATACATACATACATATATACAGTGTCCAGATCAGTCTGGAACAGGATAAAAAAAAAGAAAGTACCCCTTGACGAAGTTGACCACATTGAGACCGGTGGGTCTAAACAATCTTAGTGGATTTTAAATATTAAAGCAGCTACCAAGTTAAAACACAACCGGCCAGATATTGTTGTGTGAGCCGCATAGAAAGGATATGTTCTGTTGTAGAAATCAGCAACCCTCTGGACACCAATATGGTTAAAAGAATACAAGAGAAAGAAAACGTCTATGGACCATTGAGAAGAAGTTTCCAGCTTCATATCTATTGTCATTGGAGCAACAGGATACATACCAACACGCCTCAAGCAAAGTATGGTTGAACTTGGGATCTTGGGAAGAGAAAGCAAATCCTTAATTCATAGGCCACGGATGTCACGATATCTGCAAGACCTTCTTAAAGATTTCGAGGATGATGGTTAAAACAAGATACTTTCATTCACAATCTTGCTACCAAGTAGGCCTGCCAAAATTTATTCGAAATTATAAAAAGGAAGGAGAACATACATACGTGCGTACGTACATATATGCACAAACATACACACAAACACATGCACACGCGCACATACACACACATACATGTGCCTGTGTGTGTGTGCGCGCGGATATCCATTTATGCATGATTATAATCATTTCTAGCATAAGTACAAGACTACATATTTTGAGGAAGAATATTCCTTTACTTCACTCATATGTTAGTTTATCAACTTCGAAAAGAAGAGCTGATCTGAGTGGGATTTGAACTCATTGCGTATAGAGCTGTGACTAAACACCACAAAACACTTTCCTCGATGAACTAACTCTACTGACAATCCAACACCCTTTACAGTCATAAATTCAATGCAACAGCCTCGCTTTCATATTTCTCCAAGCTGTTGCTAGTGGTTACATCACAATGATTTAATAGCGGCAGCAGCAGCATGTTAAACTATTGTGTGTATGTGTGCGTATGTGTCTGTGTATGTGTGTCTGGTGGTATGTGTTTGTATGTATGTATGTATGTATGTATGTATGTATGTATGTAAGAATACTATGGATACTTGAGAGAAGGAGAGAGAGGATAAAAGGGAAGAAGAATATGTTCATAACGTGAAAGACGACGTCGTCGACGAATATGATGTTGATGATGATGATAAAATGAAGAGGGGTGGTGGTGGTGGTTGTAGGTGATGGCGTTAAAAGTGGACATTCAAAACAAGCAGGCAGATAAGCCATTGCTGTAATTCAGAGCCACTCTGGAATAATAAAGTGATGGATGTTAAGATCCACAAATTATTAATGAGTAGAATATATCACCAAAAAGTCAATGCGCACCACATATGTACACGTACATGCAAACATACAGCACATTACAACCATGCACTTATGCACAGGCACATGTGCAGGCATATATAAACTTACATACACAGACGAACACGCGCTACTACGTACAGTTACGCACTTGCGTATTAATGCATAAACCTGCATATGCAAACCTACGTACAGTCACGTGCATATACATATACTATATATATGTGTGTGTTTGCATATGCATGCATGTATGTAAGAACGCAAACACGCACACACAAATACACACACATGCACACACACACAGATACATACATAACGTATTGAGAGGGGGTTAGGCGGCGGAAGGTCGTGATTGAGAAGAAAGATTAAACCTTGATAAAGCTGACATCACTGGCGTTTCCAAATAACCAATAGAATATCATTTAAACATATAAAGTACTGCATCAAAATAAAAACTATACCACATAGCACTGCTAGTGAAAAAGCCACAGGGAATATTAACCAATTCATAATCAATAATATTAATCTTCGCCAAGTCTATGGAACTAAAAGTCTTTAGAGACATCGTGGCATGAGAGAGAAAGCAGAAAACAAATGTCTATATATATTTATATACACTCTGGCTAGAGTTAGTATAGATTCTAGTAGTAAGTACCGATCGTTTTTCCTCGGTTAATACTATAAATCAGATATATACTAGACGCAGTGGATTGCAGTGTTTTGCATTTCGCACATTTCCCATTAGTTATCTAGATCTGTTTTGCAATGTTTAAGTCACCGAAAGTCAATACAAGCAGATTAATGTGGTTGCCTCACATTGAAATCTGGTGAAGGTATCCTACAGGGAACCACTCAAAGCTACAGAATCTGGATTTATCTATTGTTCCCAGTATCATGAAGCGGTGAAAGAAACACATTTTCCCGGACAGAACACTTTGTCTGGAGTAACTCACTTCTTTGTCGTGAGAATTAAGCTCAGTATTTCTTGGTACCAAACCCTTCACTAATTTCAGCGCGCAGCTGCTGCCTACATTCTGAATTATATACAATACAGCAGCATTTTATAGCTTGACAAACTAGATCATTAAGACGCTTCGTTAATGTTGCGCAGTAATTCCTATAGTTCTTGAAACGTATCTTGGGGAAAAACAATTAAGGATATGAAAGCCACTGGATAAAAATATCACAAGGAAAGTCCCTTAATATTAAGGTCCTTTCTGGAACCAATACTTTGTACTACTTATAAGAGGCAAACTTTTATCCGTGGCATTTTTTTGTGAAAAAATGAGTGCCTTGTAAGCTGTCGAATTCAGTCATTAGCTATTTAAAATATTTGTTTAATTCCTATTAACTAAATACATGACATTTTCTGTGAGTAATATGTACTTTTGTTTATTCTGTAAACTGCCGACTCTCGCTTTCTCATACGTTACCATGTCCATTTAGTTATACATTAAGATGTTTACTGGTCAATTAGTATTTGTTGTTAACAGAACATGAAATACTTTAGGCTAATTTTCGTAGGACTAGCTGTTAGCTTCGGGTGAGATGGTCCGATCTTATGACACGGGCAAAGCCAACTTATTTTTTCAAAAGCAGTCCTATGACCGTCAAGTAATGAATGTTCATATAAATTCCCTTCCTCATTTCTCACTTGACCTATTGACACTCAATGTGTTATCGATAAAACTAATATCAGCAGACATTTTGGTGTACTCTGTACGGCTAGAATTGTGTTTATATAGTACGGAGTCTGTCTCCAAATTTCAATTCTAAGTTGAATTCATTTCTTATTACATTAATTAGTAATAGGTTTTCAAAAGACACTAAAGCCTCTCAACCATCTTATATATTAAATCATAAGCCCTGCAACTTTATGTCTGTGATAGTTTAATATATTTGGTACATACACTTCTGCATGCAAACGTTCGTTATTCACTATTATGGCGTAACGTATATATTCTCCCAGTGCCGAGATTAAAATCATCATGACAGTCTATTTTCTCCATATAAAACTATGTATATAGATATACACAAAACCTCATGGATACGCAGATATACTACTGATGCCTATGGTACTGTAATTATTACATAAAATTTAAGAAAGCCATAATGTATATATATATATATATATTACTTAGGATAATATTGTGTGACATGCGATGTGAACATGCAGATCAGTCTTGATTTTTAGTCGAAACAATGCGATTTATTTTTGTCATTACACTCCTTGAGAGAAGTATGATTGTCATACATTATGATTACTTTCTCCTTAAATTTCATTGGTTTTAGTACTTTAGTTTAGTCATCACAGTTAAACCCCTGCTTGCGTTCAAATGATATATCAAATATTTTATTGCTTTCTTCATCAAAACTAAGGGAAAACAGCCGAATTCAGAGTCCGGTAGTATTACTGTTTTCCTTTTGGCAAAAAGGAAAATACTAACATTCTTAAAAGGGAACAATTTTGATAGCTAACGCGCGAATATGAAACTCTTGAAGTATGAGAGTAAGTGATAACCATTCTTGACTTGGAGTTCCTACCAAACGATAATGAACGAATCAAAATTAAAATCCGTAGGGGAAACAATCTCATTTATTCTGACACTTCATTGGCTCAGCCAATTCTGTAGCTCTTCCAACAATAACAGTACCAGTCACAAGTTCTAGTAATGAAGCTTCTATTTTAGTCGAGCTTGTGATAAAGTTTCTATGTGGCTTCTTGATCTGCTCACTGTAGTAACTAAATTTGTCTGAATACTATCATTAGCATCTATAAAATAGAAAGCATATTTGAAGCATTAAACCATGCAATCACAACGTCACAATTATATAGCTAGAAACACAAGAACGCTTAACTCAAGCTTTGTTGACCGGACTTACCAAACAAGAATATCAGCAGAAACCGTAGCAGCAGCAACAGCAAACAACAAAAACAGTAACAAATGTAACACCAGGTACAACTGTAAAAAAAAAAAATAGAATAATAATAAAAAGGAAATAGATTGGAAAATATTATTGGAAGAAATTTCAAGATGGTCAACAGCTCGACAATTATCGTAATTATGCTAAATGTTGTTTTGGTAATAATGTTAACATCGAATATACCGATATCTTCTCATTAATGTTGGGATTAATAACAGTAGCATTCTGTTCCCAAATATTCTCTTGTCTAGTTATGTTAAATCGCTGCATAATGACTAGATTTATTGCATCTGCTTTCATATACGATGTTGTATTTTATGATTGTCATTTCTTGACTATTTATCATGTCTGTCGCCGGACAGTCTCATAATCTTTTTGTCCTCTCTTGAGACGTTCACTGATTTCCTGAAGATGCTGTTTTACATTGTCCATAATATTACTGTGACACAGAACTACCGTAATTTTTGTTGCTACTGCTGGTAGTCGTGGTGGTGGTGGTGGTGGTGGTGGTGCTGCTGCTGCTGCTGCTGCTGCTGCTGCTACTATTGTTCTTGCTACCGCCGGTGCTGATGGTATGGTGATAACGATTGTGGTTTTTGTTGTAACGATTATTACTATGACACTGAACTATCGAAATTTGTTTTGTTGCTACTGATGGTAGTCGTGGTGGTGGTAGATGTGTTGTTGTTGTTACTGGTGGTAGTGTGGTAGTGACAATGGCGGTTCTTGTTTTAGCAATTGTTGTTGCTGAGGTAGTTAGTGGTGGTAGAAATTGTCCTAGTGGTAGTTGTAGTCTAACCAGAAGTTAGTCCAGCAACGACCAAATTGGGTTTTCTTTTCGTTTCTTTCATATTTTTTTTTTTTTTGCTTTTTGTTTTTCAGATTCCCTTATCTTTTCTAAGACAAAAGAAAAGTAAGACAGGAGGGAAAATGATATGGAAATTTATAAAGAAGAATTTATTTATTTGTTTATTTATTTATTTTGATGTATACGGCAGGGTACGATATGAATTTAGTTTAACAACTGTTTCTCGCAGGTCAAACGGCCATATACACCTTGTCATCTCACTAACTCGAATAGAGATAGGTTAATGAAAGTTGAGGTGCCGGTGGCAATGATGATCGTGTTGTTGATTAGTATTGGTAATAACGTTGATATTGATGGTGCTGATATTGGGACATGGAATGGCTAGCAATTGCAGTAGTAATCAGTGTGATAACTAGTATGTTGGTGATGGCAGTGGATGGGATGGAATTGCTGGGCAACAGAAGGGGCTATCGAAGAAATAGCTGTGACAATAGTACTAGAAATTATTGATGGTGGTAGGGAATGATGGTGATGATGATGATGATGATGATGATGATGATGATGATGATGATGATGATGATGATGATGATGGTGGTGGTGGTGGTGGTGGTGGTGGTGGTGTTGATGAAGCTTTGGTTATAAAAGCAGTACAAATAGTATAAAAATAAATTACTACAACTACTGTTAAGGAATATATTCACAGACACGACAGAGCTGGGACCTACATACACTGGAATCTATGCCAACACTATGGAATAACAACAGAAAAAAGATGGTATAAACACACGCCAGAAAAGGTTACAGAAAACGAGAAAGCAACCATACTCTGGGATATGCCAATACACACAGATAGAGAAATTAAGGCAAATAGACCAGATATAGTTGTCAAAGATCATGAAGAAAAAAAAAATGCCTTCTAGTTGATGTATCAATACCAGCAGATGACAACGTTTCACTAAAAGAAATGGAAAAAACTTTCAAAATACAATGACCTGGAAATAGAGGTAAACCGAATGTGGAATCTAAAAACATAAACAATTCCTATCATAGTAGGTGCCTTAGGTATAATAAAAAAATATTCAGACAAATACATAACAAAAACACCAGGACTTACAAATATATATAACATACAGAAAATTGCACTACTGGGCACTACACACATCCTACGCAAAACACTTTCAATGCAGTAACCATAAGAGCATCACAGCAAACCACAGCACATACCCAAGGCACACAGAGCTGCGCTCGGTAGTGAAGTGAAAGCACGTTATAAGAATAAAACTAACTGAACAATAATAATAATAATAATAATAATAATAATAATAATAATAATAATAATAATAATAATAATAATAATAATAATAATAATTGTATCAAATTTTGGCTGAAGGCTAGCTATTTTAGGTGGAGGTAGTTCGTCGATTTCGTTGGCCCCAGTACTTGACTGATACATTATTTTATCAACCTGTAGCGGAGGAAAGGCAGAGTTAACTTCGGGTGGTATTGAACTAGGTACGTAAAGAATCAAAACAAATACTGAAACCAATCCATCTGTCACTATAACGTTTTTTCGATAAACATTTCTGATATAGGCACAAGGCCAGAATGTCGGGAAAAGGGAACTGCTGACTTTAGTGCTTGATTGGTTACTGTATTATATGAAGCCCAGGAGCATAGAAGCTAAACGTGATCTTCGTGAGATGACAGTGGCTATGGTGGCAGTGGTTGTGATACACGGAGACGATATTTGCACTTATAATTAACATTTTTCGGTCAGCACAAAGTGTGCGAAAATGAATTAAAAAACTAAACTGCCTGTTAATTTCCTTACAGATTCTGCTAGATAACTTTCCTAAACTTTTGTTTTAATGTCAGCATCTAAGAAAGTCATTGTGTTTACTGTCACAATCAATTCATTAGAGTGTAGTTATGTTGTCATCATATTTTATTGAGCTTCTCTATGTCTCTGCTAAAGGAGGCACATGATCGAAGACAATTGTATCTTTCTGATACACATGACATTATCCAGTGTATCCTCCTTATGTTTTGAGATGTTATAGTGTGAATTTAAGTGTTATATACTTGCTATTTCTAAGTCGTTTGTATCTCAAGTCTAACGGTGTTTGAACGCATGGTAGAGATCGGTGGCGCGATTGGTGATAACTGAATAATGATTATGTTGTATTTTCATATTTATATTGATGGATGGAAAACCAGTAACAACTGACAATGAAGTTTCTTCTGCACTCAACGTGCAAGATGTAGCGCCCTAGTATCGCTTAAATCAAATTTTATCGTCTTGGCCAAGAACAGATCCAATGGACAGTATAGAGTATAGCTGTAAAGTTAACTGAGTATAGCTGTAATGCGTTTGATCATAGCCTTTTTCAGTCAAGAATGACCTAAGTGACAACATATACTATTTATTCTCGAAAGTATTTGAAGCAAATGAAATATAATGGTTATCGAGAATTGACACCCAATACTGTAGTCGATGTTTTATAGTGGTTAACTTCTCTACTTAACTCGATTAAAACATTGACAGATTTGGAAGAAATTAATTTCTTTAAATTAAGACTTATTTATAATCCTTTTCAACATCTTGGTATATATTTTAGTGAGTAAGTATAAATAGATTTGAAATCCCCAGGAAGTTTGAGCACAGACCATGAAGTACGTAACTAAATACATTAAATTATTTAGTTCACCGCCCTGCATAGTCTGTTGACTTAGTCACTTGAAGGCATTGTATTATATTGATGTCTTATATAGGTAAGAAAAAAAAAAGGACTCAGTTTTATGGCTGAGACGAAATGTAATTGTGTCATATGGCCTTTCTCAGCAACATTATTACTGAAAATGAAATGAAATTAATTCAACTGAAAATCGAGAATTCGTCGCGGAGACAGTGAGCTTTTGTCTTGCACAATAGAACTTCAGATAACTAAAGAATATATTGGAATATAAGCACTGGGATAGCAATATCCATTTTAGTCCAAACAGGAAATAGGAAATAAACACTACTGCACGATGGCAGAACAAAGATGCGATAATAAAACTGACCGTCATTCCCTCGTCAGATCAACGCCTTGATAATTTTTAAGATATAACAAGAATTTACACTCAGGTATTAATGAAAACCTGGTTTAATATGGAAACAGTCGAGTAATTTATAGCTAAAGTGAATGGCCAATAGCATTTAATAATCATATTCTCTGTTGATTATGAAGATTTAAGCCATGAACTATTTCTCTAAGGTGCATTTAATTTTATACAGCAGAATGTATGGTTTAAGCTTTAAAGTCTGTAGCATACAACAGGGAAACGGTAGTTGAGGTGTGTACTACTATTCCTATATGTGTGATAGATAGATAGATAGATAGATAGATAGATAGATAGATAGATAGATAGATAGGCAGGCAACAGGTAGGTAGGTAGGTAGGTAGGTAGGTAGGTAGGTAGGTAGGTAGGAAGGTAGGTAGCAAGGTAGGTAGGTAAATAAGTAGGTAGGTACGTATGTAGGTAGGTAGCTGGGTAATATTATGAGAAAGACATAGAACATAACATTGACAGTGAGACTAAAATACAGATAAAAAACAAGAAATAAAAATAAGAGAAAAATACCAATAACAACAACAACAACAAAAACAAACAGATTTATATGTTTTTGGTTTCTAAGAAAATTAAATGAATTTAATCTATTCTATTGTTGTGAATATATGAAAATATTTGCTTGTTTTTCTATTGTAATTAATTAAACATTATGCTCTATCATTGCAGGTATCGTCTTACGGCAGCAGTGAACATTGTGAAGACGGAGCAAGTTATATTTAGAACTATACATTCGGTTTCTCCGATGGAAAAACAAAACGCAAATAAAAACAAAACAAAGTAGTTAGTAAAACAGAATAAATCAGCCTACAAGACAAAAAAAAAGAATGATGTTGTTTATAATATAGAAATTTAGTGGTGGAATTATTATGTTCACATTTCAGCATAGTTATAATGTTCGATTCTTCATCACTTGATTCTGAAAGCGAGGTACATTAGACAGGTGTTTACTCCTATGGCAGCGGTTGACCAATAATGATTTGATGTATTTAAACTGAAGATCTCATCATGCGCGCGCCTGTAAGTGTTTGCGTGTGTGAGTAAGTGTATATGTGTCTATGTGAGTGCGTGTATGTGTATATGTATATATATATATATATGTATATATAGGACATGCCCATAGTCCTTCCATATGTAAGTAAATGAGAAACAACAATCATAATTGCTTATAATTTAGGCATAAGATCTGCAGTTTTCATGGAGGGGATTCGGCGATTCAGTGTTTATTGTATCGACACTGGAATAGTGAAAACCACAATTATTCTCTGGTGGGGTTACAGCTCAAAAATAGAAAGCACCGGAATACATTCCGCAATCGACCACTCTTAAAATAATATACGAAGTGTGGGAGATAGAACTAATCGATATATATATATATATATATATATATATATATATATATATATATATATATATATATATATATATATATATATATATATATATATATATGTATGTATGTATGTATATGTATATATATATATATATGTATATATGTATATATGTATATATGTATATATGTATATATATATATATATATATATATATATATATATATATATATATATATATATATACATATATATATATATATATATATATATATATATATATATATATATATATACATACATACGTACGTACATACATACATACATACATACATACATACATACATACATACATACATACATATGACTTCAGTGCAGATTTGCACGCTGTCCAATCATACATAAAACCGTTTTCCATTTATCTTCTGGCCCGAGGATAGCTCGATACTACTGTGTCCTACTGCTGCAACAACCTTTCTTCGTGGTCTCTTTCTGTCATTCCTTTCCCAAGTCTCTAAGACACTGCAAATAGGACATGCCCATAGTCCTTCCATATGTAAGTAAATGAGAAACAACAATCATAATTGCTTATAATTTAGGCATAAGATCTGCAGTTTTCATGGAGGGGATTCGGCGATTCAGTGTTTATTGTATCGACACTGGAATAGTGAAAACCACAATTATTCTCTGGTGGGGTTACAGCTCAAAAATAGAAAGCACCGGAATACATTCCGCAATCGACCACTCTTAAAATAATATACGAAGTGTGGGGGATAGAACTAATCGATTATATCAACTTCACTGGGACTTTATTTTACCAATTCCGATAGGCTGAACAGAAGACTCGACCACGAAAGACATTCTGCTGAGAATTTTGTCCGACGTGGTAATGAATCTACCAGTTCGCTGCCTTAAAGCTAGAAAAACCGAACTCACATCATATGGAGAGAGGAACGTTAAGAATCAAGAGGGGTGTAGCTCAAATCAGTTCTTCAGTGAACACTATTCACTGCTTTATCAAGGATATCAAAATGGAATATGACTAAAAAACATATAGGGTAATATTCTTTACGCGAGGGACTTGAAGGTATAGAATTACGATGAGGTGAAATCATGAAAAGGATTGATATTACCGGGCATATAGGAGGTGAATGAAATGTTGGAAGAAGAAATGAAGAAGAGCTTTAAGTAAGACTCCTGCTGCAGTCAAAACAGAATGTGAGAAATAAGTTTCAAGCAATCAATTGGTGGGTGACTGCATTATTCAGGTATGGAGCACCTATTATCAATTGGAGAAAAGAGGTTACAGAAGCTAGATCGAAAAACTACTCACAATGCACGGAACACTCCATCCAAGAGCAATATTGACAGTCTATATTTAACCAAACGGATGGGAGCTAATAATCTGTAAAAGTTGTATATTTTGAGAAGAAAATCACTTGGAGTGGTACCAGATGTGCCATTAAATCCTTGCTGGCTTAGGTGAGAATATCTGGTATAATCAGGGCAGATATGCGTGAAAACAGGGAAGTAGAAGGCAAAAGAAAAAAAGGAAGAGTAAGAAGAACAAAAGAAAAACAGAATGGAAAAAAAAAGATGTTTGTTTTCGTCACGTCACAACACTAAGACAGAACTATTTCACCTCAAATTGCCCTGCTCTTTTTAACATCATACCAAGACGCATAAGAGAAGAAAAAGATCTAACATCCAAATGAGTCCTACATGAATATCTCCAATAAATTTCAGATGAACCACCTACACCCGGGTATATCCCTGCAATCAATAACTCTTTACTAGAACAGGTTATGGTGCCCAAAGAATGACAGTAATATGAAACATCATTAAAGGTCTTTTCCAAGTGGTGCTGTTAAGTTAGATATGGCCTGGGCCAATTCTGGTCGAGACTTATCTAAGTATCTAAGTGTGGGCAATTTGCAAAAGAGGTGAAAGATAATGTGGACACCGATGGAATGTGGCATTGGCTGAGGAAGTAATTATCAGTGCTGCGTAGGAAAAAAAACTAAAGGCAAATAACACCAAATGCAGAATCGACAGTACAGCAGAAATACAAGTGTAGGTTGTGCAGGGATAAAGGTGAAACTGTATGACATATTTTTTAAAGAGTGCCTGAAGTTGGCCCAAAAGGAATATAAAAGAAGACACGATAATATCGCAAGTATGATTCGCTTGGGAGGTGTGTGGCAAGAACGTTTTGTATAGAGCAAGCCTCAAAAGAAGTAACCGAGAATGTCAAGGTAAAAATACACGAGATGTAATAATGCAATGCGATCAGCTGACTCATTATGTTTGAGGCTGACGATACGTGCATCTCTAATAACGAGTAGAAGTAGTCGGGGAGCATCATAGCCATGTGTTGAGAGGAATTCTTTGAGGTTTGGAGAATTCACCTCTGGAAACATGGAGGTTTCGTTCAACATACTTAAGCAAGCCTTATTCCGGGACCTTTAGAGCAGATTGGGCTACTCGACCTGAAGAAAATTCTGGTTGGGCTCCACCTGCAAGGTCATGCGCTGTTTATCTTGATATGAGATCACCTTATCACGCACATATGGTTGTGATGTATGTGCCTGGGTAGTCATGATGGGTATACTGGGCTTCGTATATTTTACCCCAGTGTCACTTTCCTGGTATGCACTGCTCTCTCACTTAATAATAATAATAATAATAATAATAATAATAATAATAATAATAATAATAATAATAATAATAATAATAATGATGATGATGATAATGATGATGATGA
Source organism: Octopus bimaculoides (assembly GCF_046866305.1). NCBI lineage: Eukaryota > Metazoa > Mollusca > Cephalopoda > Octopoda > Octopodidae > Octopus > Octopus bimaculoides. The sequence continues at coordinate 53,892,336 of NC_142933.1, read as the reverse complement.
TGATAATGATAACAATAATAATAATACTAATAATAATAATAATAATAGTAATAATAATAATATTAATAATAATAATAATAATAGTAATAATAATAACAATAACAATAATAATAATAATAATAATAATAATAATAATAATAATAATAATAATAATAATAATAATAATAATAATAATAATAATAATAATAATCGATTCTAATTTAAGGGGAAGTATTGTGGTATCTATTTATTTTTCCAGTTCAAATTCTACTGAGGCTAACTTTACTTTCATCTCTCCGAGGTCGGTAAAACAAGGTACCACAGGGTCGATATAATTGGTTATCTCCTCCCATCACTTTCAAGCCTTTTGTCTATACTGGAAATACCTGCATATGTTTGCATTAGAAGAATACTACAATATTGTACACATGCATACATACGTATGTATGTATGTATGTATGTATGTATGTATGTATGTAATCATGGGTGTATGTAAGCATGTGTATATAAAAAGGTTTAGTACATAATATGATAGAATTAAGAAATTCCATCATATGAATGGGAAGAATATTCATGTGACTGTCGTTATTGTGCTTAGCAGTGTTTCTTTTGTTTAGTTTTGTTTCTTCATTTCCCATTTTTTTTTCATTCTTTTAATTTCGGTTCTCATTGTCAATGTCCTCAATGATTTTTACTAAGCTTTAAACATCTGCTTCTTTTCTATTTTGCAAATTATTCATCTGCTCCTTACTCTTGATAATAATCCTTTCATTATTTCTTATATGTAGGGCGGCGAGCTGGTAGAATTGTTAGCAAACAGGGCGAAATGCTTTGCGGCATTTCGTCCGTCTTTATGTTCTGACTTTAAATTCCGCCGAGGTTGACGTTTCGGCGGAAATAAAAATAAGAACTAGTTGAAAACTGGGGTCGATGCAATCGAATTACTCCTTCCCTTGAAATTGCTTCCCCGTGCTAAAATTTAAAACAATCATTTATCATATGTGTCTAAATATACAATTCGGAAACTTATATATAAAAGGTGCTGCAAATGTGAGTTGGTGGGTGAGGTGGGGTACATATGATAAACGGTGTTAGAGCAAAAACGTAATGTAATATATTCTAACAAATTGAATAATTGCTATACAAATCAAGTGTACGTAAATGCAAACAGGGAGTGTCTATCTCTACAGGAGTGAGAAACAGCTTGCTATGTAGGATCTGGGCATCTATGACTTTGAACACCTTTGCTATGATCATCTTCTGCTGCCGGTGTTCCGAAAATGTATATGAACAATTTTGAACTTTAGTCGAGGGGCAAAATGCACCCACTCTCCTGGGTCACCGTTAATTTGTGTCGTCATTCCCAACTGCCTAACATTTAGAGGTGCCCGGTACTCTTCCCCATGTTGACTGCTTTATCAATGAGATAACGATTCTTACAGCCTACGCCTTAATGATAATGATGATGATGATAATATTAATTCTTCCTAATTTTGGTACATGGACAGCAATTTTTGATGGGTAACGTGAAGTCGACTAAACAGGTACTTTATTTTATCGACTCCAAAAGAGTAAAAAACAAAGTTTATCTCGTCGGAATTTTATTCAGAACGTAAAGAACCGGAAGAAATGCCACGAAGAAATGTCCGGCGTGCTAACGATTCTATCAGGCTGATGTTTGTGGCTTATTTCAAAAATAGGCACGGAGACAGGATTTTGGTGGGAAGGTCTGTTAATTATTTGACTGGGGGTTTTCTCAACCACATGTTTAAGTGGAGTTTATTGATTAAACCTCTGAAACGTGTGCACTAGAAGCCTGGAAATGGAAGATTTCACTGGTTGTCCGCTTGCTACTGAGAGTTTTGAAATTATATCTGTTTCGAAGATTGTTGTGAATTAGGTATTGAAGACTCCGGATCTATCTTTTCTCCCGAAAAGATAAAGATATTTTCCTTCGACCATGAAATTGACGAGCTGACAAAAATGTTCAGAAGTATCGAACAAGGTTGTTTACAGTTGTCGGTAGGAGGTTTGATAGGCAGTATATATAACAATGGAGATGTTGGCGATGTGAATGCCACCGGTTGAAAAATGTATTCTGCTGAGAAAAAATTGGCAAAAAATTTGTAACAAAGACATCGCTACTATAGCTATTAACAAAACAAAATGACGATGACTGAAAAAAGTGACCACAGTAACAGCGGCCGCCGCCGCCGCAGCAGCAGCAGCAGCAGCAGCAGCAGCAGCAGTAGTAGTAGTAGTAGTAGTAGTAGTAGTAGTAGTAGTAGGTATTTAGTTACACTCCTTTACGGTCTGAGTTGAAGTTCTACCAAGGCCAATCAAACCTATATTTTCGTAGGCTTTCTTGTAATCTTCCCAACCAACAGCTAAGTTTTAATTTCTTATTCGTACCTCATTTAATACTTTGCTACCAATATACAACAGAACAGGTTCCTTTGATTTCTTTCTATATGCCGTTTGTCCTTGTTTCTATTTTTTTTTTTTATCTGATAATGCCTTAATTTTTTGGCTTTATTTCTTCTTTAGCGACCTGTTCCTAATTTCGTACTTTCTTTGGAGCTTGTTACTGTGGATTTCTTTCCAGATTTTTTTTCAAATATTGCATTTACCCTTCCAAGTCTACAACAACAACAACAGCAATAATAATAATAATGATTTCGAATTTTGGCACAAGACCAACAGTTTCGGTGGAGGAGGGCTAAGTCGATTTCATCGACCTCAGTGCTCAACTGGTACTTATTTTATCGATCCCGAAGGGTTGATAGGCAAAGTCAACCTCGGCGGAATTTCAACTCAGAACGTAAAGAGGGACGAAATGTCGCTAAGCATTTCGCCCGGCATGCTAACCACTCCGCCAGCTAGCCGCCTAATTATGATAATGGTAATAATAATGATTGCGACGAGAGCGATGAAAATAATTGTGACGACGACGACGATGACGACGATGGTGATGATTATGATGATGATGATGATGATGATGATGATGATGATGATGATGATGATGATGAAAAAGAAGAGTTGTAGCGGGAAGGATGAATCCGATATTAAAGGAAAATAAAATAATCTTTAATACAATAAATTAGCAACATTCAAAAGTCCTTGCGAAAATCAGGGAAACAACAACTTCAGCACCGTTCGCATCGTTGTTAATGTTGCTGTAGCAAGTGAGAAAGAAAAAAAAAACAAAAAAAAAAACAGCCGCAGATGAAGAGCAACAATTATGAGATAGTTAAAATACAACTTTAATTACAAACAAAACATTAGTCACATTATCATCATCAACAACAACAGCAGCAAAAACAACAACAACAACAACAACAACAACAACAGAATCAACAACAACGATACGCCAATAGCAACGAAAAGCATTAACAAGATCTATTACAGCAAGAATAGCAACGAATGCTACGACAAGACTAGCAATGATTGTAACAAATAAGGACAAAAGGAATTACAACGTTGAAGAGAAAAGCAAGCAAGAACAACACCCACAATAAAAGGAGCAACAACAACAAGAACAGCGACGAAATGATTTGTGCTATAAAAAGCTAGAATAACCACGAAACCTATCGTAATAACCAACAACAGAGGCAACGATGACGTCGATGACAACGGCAAAATGTCAACGTCGCCTTGTCGCTGTCATGTTGGGAATATTTTTGATCTATTGCATGCCCACGTGACAATTTTTTTATCATATCGGCTGTATAAGTGATGGTTGGGGTGATGGTGGTGATGGTGCTGACAGTGGTAGAAGTGGTGGTGGTGGTGGTGGCGGCGGTGGTGGTAGTGGTGGTGGTAGTGGTGGTGGTGGTGGTGGTGGTGGCGGCGGCGGCGGCGGCGGCGGTGGTGGTGCTCATGATGGTCGTGTTATTGATGTTGGTGGTGGTAATGGTGGTGCTGATGCTGGTGATTGTGATGGGATTGATGATAGTGTTGGTGGTGGTGGTGGTGGACTGACTCTGATGGCAGTAGATACGTTGGGATTGTGAGCAATGTAGTGGTTGTGATGGTGGTGATGGTTGCAGTGGATGTGGTGACCGTACGGTTGATGTTGCAGATGCTGGTGCTGGTGGAGGTTGTGGTTGTAGTGGTGGGAGAGAGAGAGAGAGAGAGAGAGAGAGAGAGGGGAGAGAGAGAACAAAAGAATGACAGAGTGAGTAGGAGGAAAAGATGTAGAGAGACCAGCGAGTACGCCAATGCAGATTAGCATATCACCATTTCGGCCCTGTCACGAAGTGGAGTAATGGATAGGATAGGGTAGGCGGTGGGGTATCTTGGCAGTCGTTGTGACCCTTCCTCGCCTGAACCCTACACATCACTCTCCACCCATAACACCCGCATCCTCATCTTCTCTCCTCCACCCCTTTAACGTGCAACGGTATCGTCATATGCAAATCAAGCAAAGATTTCTTCCGTCAATGTATAAATATGGGTTGATGTCTTTCTTATTGATACTCTGCTGTCATAACTTGGTGAATTTTGTCCCAACCCGAGCAATTTGGAGTTGGGTGGCCACAAGAACACTCTAGAACTTACAGATAAAATTAAATTTATATACTCATTCTAGATGTATGCAATAAATCTAAATAAAAGCTGCATCAATTTATGCATGCATTTCTGTATCCATTTATATAGTTCTGAATTTGTATGTGCATATGTATTCATGCATGTCTGTATGCACGTGTGCATATATCTAAGACTATATATTTACATAAATGTATGAATATATATATGTGTGTGTGTGTGTGTGTGTGTGTGTGTGTGTGTGTGTGTGTGTGTGCTTGTTTGTATATTTTTTGCATTCATGTGTGTTGTATGTGTTTTGTTAATATAGTAAGCAAGATGAGGTATGTGCGTGTTTGTGTATGTGAGTGTGTGTACGTGTGCGTGCGCGTTCGTGCGTTAGTGAATAAGCTTACTGAAATATAGATTCACTCACGCTCAAATACATATTTGAATCGGTCATATTCATGAAGGTAATGGTTTATACGTCTGTTGATATATGTGCACCTGTATACCCATGTATATATGGATGCATTATACCATTTAATGTTTATGCCTATCTATTTCTCACATACCCTCTCACATAAAGGTGTAAGCATACATATATAGTTATTGTTGCCCATGAAATTCAATGAAAAGTCTCTTCAAATGGGGGATCATTTAATTACTGTACATCTCAAAAAGCAGCAATAACAGAAAACGCAAGCATGTGAGACACTATTAGAGCCTGTGTTACATCTTATCATGAGTGACAGTAATTCATTGTCGCAGACACACAAGATACTCCCACGGCCCACGTTACGTAGGAAAATATCGAGGCAATGAAATTCTTAAGTATAGAAGTATACTTAATTCTTAAGTTAGAAGTTTACGTTTCCCACTATTACTATCTTAACCGCGGAGAATCAAAAGTGATCATAAAGTGACTAGTATTGTGAATGCAGTCTGCCGAAGTCTACCTTAAAGTTGACCGCAGCAGCTTGCTTTACTCGCAGCTGTACTTAACTTGCAACTGTACTTCCTAGA
>NC_142933.1:53879304-53881804 GCF_046866305.1 Octopus bimaculoides | reverse complement strand
CAACAACCTAACAAACACAGTGGTCTTCACCGCCTTTTTCCTTTGGTTGATAACTTAGTTTTATGGTCTCCCAGGGAGACATTTATTTTTGCTGTTAATTGGTGGCGCTTGTATCACTCTTTAGTCAGCCTAGTAAAACAGTATAATCGATGGCTGCTGGACAGTATCAAGTACGGCTTCAGTGGAAACAACATCTTAAATAATAATAATTATAATAATAATAATAATAATAATAATAATAATAATAATAATAATAATAATAATAAAGTATCTCAACAGGCATGATAGAGCTGCACAATATATTCACTGGGTAATATGCAAAAACCTGGACTTGCCCCATGATAAAAACTGGTGGGAACACAAACCACCCCCAGTACTTGAAAATGATCACATTGCACTCCTCTGGAACTTCACCATTCAAACTGACAGAAAGATAGACGCAAATAGGCCAGACATCATACTGAAAGACTTCAGACAAAAATCATGCCTCCTCATTGATATGACTGTCCCAATTGATATAAACGTATCTGTCAAGACCTACCAAAAACTGAGCAAATATAAAGATCTTGAAATAGAAATTAGCAAAATGTGGAATCTGAAGACGAAAACAATACCTATTGTCATAGGTGCCCTGGGAATGACAGCGAAACGGGCTGATTACTACCTAGCTCAGATACCAGGAAACCCCAAAATGGCTGAAGTCCAAAAGATAGTGCTCATGGGAACTGCCCATATCCTACGTAAAATACTGTCTATGTGATCTCAAATTTTAAAGCAAACATAATTTTCTTATGGTTTCTTAAACATTCACTTGAACAAAACTGTACAAATCCAAATATATGGTACCCTAGGCATAACACCTACATGAACTTCTAACTTGTTGTCTCTTGAGGTCTCTGGGTGAGACTTGGATCCAACTTGTACAAATGCAAAACAAAAGTCAAACATAAAATAATAATAATAATAATAACAGTAATAAAATTAGGTTCAGTATTTGATTTGCAAAAAAGAGCAAGAGAAATACGGCACAACAATGTAGTGAGAACAAATATTTTAGAACGCACACACGCTCACACGCGGACGCACACACAGAGGCACACACGCACACACGCACACACGCACACACACACACACACGCATGCACGCAAGCACGTATGCACACACACACAAACACATACAGAGAGAGAAGTGAGGAAAGAGTGAAGGTTTCAAGGTAAACCGCGCTGTAGTGGTGATGGTAATGGTGGTTACATTTTCCACATACTAATCTGTGTGTGTGTGTGTGTGTGTGTGTGTGTGTGTGCGTGCGTGCGTGTGTGTGCGTGCATACGCGTAGTGGTGACCATAAATGCATTCTACTCTTTTTGTATATATCTAAGTCTCTTGGTTATTGGAGATGTAAGACAATCGATGTGGCAGAAACTCTTATCTAGAACTGTCTGATGACAATACATCTGTTCTTTACCTGTTCTTTACGGAGCTGTTCTCAGTTGCGATTTGGTAATTGTGACACATCTTCTACAGGTGGAAATAGTTTTCATGAATCATGAATTTATGCTATATTGTATATATATATATATATATATATATATATATATATATATATATATATATATATATATATATATATATATATATATATATAAATCTTTATATCCAACAAAACACCGAATATGCGGTATTCTCCTTTAGAGGGCATCTTATATGAACGCACAGTGCATAAAAGCACGCATATTTATATTGTTGACCCACGAGAATCGTTTGGTATTGTTGCTAGAACTGCCAGACCACGTGATTTTGACTTAATGAGTCTTTTCAGTGACAGCTGCTCGCTCACCGCTTATCAACCAGATCTTACTGCCAACGAAATCTGGTATTACAGCAACTTTAGAGGCACTGATGTCAAAAATAGCCAGCAGGCTAAGTAAAGAATGATTAATGATAGAAGTAGTATATTAATACTAAAAGGCAATCTTTATATCCGTTTATATATATACACATACACGCACATACAAACATACTCACACACATACACACACAGATATGCACACACACATACGCACGCATACATGCACTCATGCACATAGAGTTGTGTTATGTGTGCGTGTAGAAAATTTCAAAGAAACTACTTGAGCACGATCGAAACAATATTTAACAACCCTTTGACCTTGGACATGCGCTTAGAGGAATAAATGTTGCTCAAAATGCAAAACATGTTTTTGTGCATAAGATGATCCCCTGCACTGTATAAATTCAAAGTGTTCTTTATAAATTAAAGGGAGATAATTGCAGTAAACTAACAATCTCTTTTTAAAATCTAGTTTCGAGAAATTTTGGCAAACGAAAATTTCTTCACTTCAGCGAGAATGGTGAGAGTACGCGATCGATTTCTTTCTTTCTGGATCTCGTCAGTGAATAATAGACAACACGAACTTAGTTGATTAATAGGCGTAGAATTTGTTTACCTATAGAAAGGGGTTTACGAATAATTCTGTATTAT
>NC_142933.1:53866804-53876804 GCF_046866305.1 Octopus bimaculoides | reverse complement strand
TATTGTACATTTCTGATCAAGAACAGGAATAGTGGGGAGCACAACAGTCATATATCGAAAGAAATTCTTTGGAATTTAAACAGTTCACTTCTGGCAACATGGGTCTTTCGTTTATCCACCTTAACTATTATTCAAGGACGTTTTGAGCGGGCTGGTCTACTGGACCTGGAGAAAATTCTAACTGGGACCCAGCAGCAAGGTCGTACGCTGGTTATCTTGATATGATGCGCGCACATATGGTTGTCATGTCTGTGACTAGTGTACATGCTAGCAGCTATTCGATCCAACTTAACGAGTCAGCAATGCTCAAGCACTGTAAAGGATTGTTTCGTCGCTCTGTGCGCATCTCGGACAGGCGCAGATAATGACAATACCATAATTCTAGAGTTTATCCCTAACCAGCAATGCGCCCATCTCGGTAGCACTACCAGGCCTTGGACTTCGAGAAAATATCCGCGAACTCCGGCTGGAAAGTACTGCGGGGAAAAAAAAACAGCCATCTGATTTTCATCGCCACCCAGTGTTTCCTCAAGGACGTGACGTTGTCGCTCTTTCTCAGCAGTAATCCTCTAGAGAATGCTATGATCATCCACCGACCGCGTTTCCTGACCGGCAGAAGGTGTGATCATCTGTCTTTTTTCTATGTACCTGACATCAAAGAGACGAGCTATAGAAAAGTGCGTTTAGCAAAGAACACCTGCTCACTGCCAAAGAAACACTTGGGTTGTCGCATCATTAAACACAGCATTCCAAGACCTCCACGCAGCCGATATTGGCAGCAAATGGATTATCTGGCCAGTGGAATTTTGTTTCACATAAATCGTAAATGCAAGTGTTCCGTTCTGAATCAGCGCAAAGTGCGATGGTCAGATTGTAGTAGATGACTGATGCAATGTAGGTATTGGTCACCTCCGCCCGATTCTTCAGAGATAGCTTCTTGTCGGCCTATTTCTGAGTGAGGTTAGCCACCATGTTGTTACCTTTTCCTAGATGAGAAAAACATGGAGGATTGTTGCAAGTCCAACCAAAACCCCAAGCAATTTAACCTGTGTCCTTCTAACGCCCCACGATGTTGTTGGATAGCATGGCCTCTAAAGTTGTCGAGCTGCAACTCCGATAACTTGTCGTGGTTAATCTTTTTTCTCCTGTCACTAATCACGAAACAAATATCACCGTATATTGCAGCGGTCACTCACCTGAAGATGACTCAAAACTAGCCGCCTTGTGGACACCCGTCAGATATTACCAATCTTGTCAAAAGTTTTCAACTGATCTAAATTCAAGATCCACGAAGTATTGCGTGAGGTGGATTTTGTGACGATATGGTGCATGACTGTGCCTCATCTCCCAGAATATCACCGGCAAGCGGCAACCTGTTAGCTAACACCTTTGCCAAAAAATCCAAAATACTGCAAAGCATTTTCTCCCGACGCTCTAGCAGTTCCACTAGCTTACGCCTTAATAATAACTATGATGATGATGATGATATTTTAAATTTTCGCACTAACCCAGAAACTTTCTAATGAGTAGAGTCGGTCATGTTAATCCCTGTACTTGACAAATACTTTATTTTATTGACCCCAAATGGATGAAAGGCGTTGACTTCGATGGAATTTGAATTCGGAGTGAAAAGAGCTGGGAGAAATGTCGCTATGCATAGTTTCCGAAGTTTTAACTGCTCTACCAGGTCACCACTTTAAATAAAGGCATCTGATTTAGCAGAAAGCAAGCAGTTTGGGAAGGAGGGGTTTGGGACGATTCCTTCGTACCCCAGTACTTGACTGGTACTTTATTTAATCGTTTTATCCTGCAGGGTTGAAAGGCGCCTTTGAACCCCGCAGAATCTGACCTCGGAATGTAAAGGGTTGTTATTAAATACTGCAAGGCTTTTTGACCTATGATAATAGTAGTATTAATAATAATGATAATAATAATAATAATAATAATAATAATAATAATAATAATAATAATAATAATAATAATAATAATAATGATAATAATAATAATAGTAATAATAATGATAATAATAAAGTAGGAAAAGGAGGCCGAAGATAACAATCATGGCGGTAGTGGCGGAGTCCAGTTAGTCATAATTGTGCTGGTGACGGTAACGATGCAAACGATAGCGGTGATAAATAAATAAATCAACGCTGCACCGAACTGACCTCGCAACTGGGATTTCGTGCACTGAAAATTATCCAGTGCACGACACTGCGCATTCCGTTTCCTATTCATATATGCAGCACGCACTTTTAGAATGTGTTGGCTAATGTTTAGCGGCTTGCAAGCAAAAGACAAATAATTGCCCTCACACGTAAAAAGAAGGGGCTCACACATATACAGTAGTCATTCAAGCGTGTGCCTTACATTAGAACACATTCACACATGCATGCAAACATAAGCCATTTAAATATACAGGCATACAATCAGACGTTCTAATAGGCTTGCGCACACAGACATACACGGACACACAGAGACACACACACACAGAGACACACACACAGACACAAATATGCGTACATATGTACACACAGGCATACATAGCTGAGTTTGTGAGTGTGTGTGTGGTTATGCTTGTGTGTAATACTTATAAATGTACGCATAACCATACTTTTTCATACTCATGGGTGCGCGCGCACATATGTATGTATGTATGTATGTATGTATGCATGCGTGAGCATGAATATATATACATCAATTTAGAACACAGACACACGACTATATATATGTATGTGTATATTCTTATATACATATGGTTGATTGTGTGTATGTGTGTGTATAATTCTATATGCATGTATGTTTTTATGTATGTATCATGTTCCATACAGACATGAAGACATGATTTGAGGATTGCATCTCGTTCCCCACTAACAATGACACACAAGAGAAAGAGAAGACTCGCAGCTGTGTGACGGAGCGTTAAAATATTTTGCTATATTTTCGGTGGCGTCATTTACCAGCGAGATGCCACACGCAGCTTCAATGTCGGAGAATTTATTACTGTGATAAAGATGACTGACTAACCCCTATTTCTTTCCATCCTCTTTCTCCTCTGTCTTCTCTCTCCGTTTCTGACTGTGTAGTGCTGCGAACAACTGAAGAATCGATCTTGGACAATTAAAGGCAGATAGTAAAGATAAACAATAAAGGTCAATTGAGGTCAATAGATTATACTTTTTGAAAGGGGGATGTAAAAGAGAATAAAAGCGGAATAAATCCAAAGGAAAATGAAAAAAATTAGGTTATTTGTTACCATCGAAACCTGCATTTAGAATAAAATTCCAGTCATTTTATTTATACACAACGTTGACGATGGGCGTGGAGGACGACATTAGCATCGTTGTCATCACCATCACCGTCGTCATAACCTTCCTCCCCCTCCTCCTCTTCCTCATCGTTGTCTTCACCATACATCTCCTCCTCCTTCTCATCAACATCATCGTCATCATCATCAACATCATCGTCGACGTGATCGTTGTCATCGATATCACAACCGTTATTGTCTTCAGTTTCGTTGTCGTTCTTCAGTTTTAACATTACAAAATTCTATTCAATATTATTAATGTTTTTGCTGTTGTGGTTGTTTATCGTGATAATCCCTTAATAATATCAATAACAATTACAATAATAATTTCAAATTTTGGCACGAGGCCAGCAATTTTTTTGGGAGGAAGGGATAAATCGATTATATCGACCCCAGTTCTCAACTGGTACTTATTTTAACGACACCAAAACGATGAACGACAAAGTGAACCGCAGCGGAATCTGAAATATAACAGGGACAATAATTTAGCCAAAAGTCAACAATTCCGAGGAAGGGTGCAAGTCGTTAACATTGTTCCCAGGACAAAGACCGTAAAGCATTTTCTGTTTCGATGCTCTAACAACTTGGCCACTACAAAGCCCTACAGGAATGAAGATCCATTACAAGGAAACGTTACAAAATAACTGTGGTGGCGTAATAATAATAATAATAATAATAATAATAATAATAATAATAATAATAATAATAATAATAACAATATTAATAATTCTTTCTACAAAAGGCACAAGGCTGGAAATTTTGGGGATGGGAGTAGTCGATTACATCGATCCCAGTGTTTCAGTGGTACTTAATTTATCGACCCCGAAAGGATGAAAGGCAAAGTCGACCTCGGCGGATTTTGAACCGCTAAGCATTTCGTCCGGTGTGCTAACGATTCTGTCATAATAATAATAATAATAATAATAATAATAATAATAATAATAATAATAATAATAATAATGGCTTCAAATTTTGGCACAAAGCCAGCAATTTCGGGGAAGACTCAGGGAAGAAGCTAAGTCTATTACATCGAACCTTGTTCTTAACTGCTACTTATTCTATCGACCCCGAAAGGATAATCATAATAGTAAATCTTTCCACTATAGGCACAAGGGCTGAAATTTTGGAGAGAGGTCTGGTGGATTATATCAACCCATGTGCATAACTGGTACTTGTTTTAATAATTATAATAAACTAGAAAAACCAACAACGAAGATGATGATGATGATGGTGATGACTTTTTCTGCCAACCAACGAATGAAATCTTACCACCACCCCCATCATCAACTTCAACATCAACATCAACATCAACAAGAAAATCATTCATATTATTGTTTAATTCATTATTGTTTTCCGTTTTATTTGTCTTGTACATATTGCGTTAGTGGATTTGTGTTGCTTATCATATGTATGTATGTATGTATGTATGTATGTATGTATGTATGTATGTATGTATGTATGTATGTATGTGTGTGTGTGAATCTATATGTCTGATGTTGCTGCATTTGTGCGTGTATGCCTTGTTATATATTTATGTATTCGCACACACACACACACATAAGCATCCATGCATGCACACATGGTTCCGTACACATACATCAACATACCCTTCCTAGATGTATAGCTGATGTTTATTCTTCAAATAACTGTTTTCAGCAACCCCTTGCTTTTCCCGTTGCTCCACATCACCAAAATGAATGAAAATCGCTATGATCCATTGAACATCAAAGACATTGCTCTCCATTATCATCCTTCTCCCCTTTCTCTTTCGCTCTCTCCACCTCCTTCACCACATCGTCACCATCAATATCATCATCAGCATTCTCATACTCGTCGTCGTTCCGGATATTTATTATTATTATTATTATTATTATTATTATTATTATTATTATTATTACTATCATTATTATTATTATTATTATTATTATTATTATTATTGCTGTTTGTTTCATATTTCAACTTCCATCTGATGCTAGCTGATAAACTGAATGTTAAAATGCAGGAGCCATAATAGCAAAAAGAATAAAAGCTATAATAACAAGAAAAGCCAAAACATAAATAAAATAATGAAAAGTAAATTTTGTGTGGGGATGGGATAAAGGCATGAAGACTGGAAGTTTTAGAGAGTGTGTAATACGAAGATATGTGGCATTCATGCCTTTCTTCCAAGTAGGGTAGAATGACGAAAATGAAGAGAAAAATATGCCAACCGGTTATCAAACCAATCTTGCGGATTCCCTGATCCTCTGATGTTTAATTAAATCTATAATGTAGGAACTAAATAATAAATATATAATTTAATGATGATAATGATGATGATGACGACGACAACAACAACTATGAGGATGATGATGAAGATAATAATAATAATAATAATAATAATAATAACGATAATAATATTTTCTTTATTGGCCACAAGGGCCAAAACAAAACAAAAAGGGACAATACAAAACAAGGGACGAGTGGGACTGAGCATATAAATATGTGTATACAATAAAAACAATAATAGACTAACTTGCTAATCCAATCTCTGAAACCGTGACGAGCCGGGAAAGACGCGTTCAGCTTCCAGTATCCAGGGTCCCGCCAATGGAACCTATCTTGGTCGACCGTGCTAATCACAAATTTATGGTATGTGTAACCGAAAACGTTGAGTTGAGGACAACTATATTTTTTTAATCTATAGGCTAACAGATTACTCTATCTGGATACGATCTGGAAGACATGGTGCTGTTTGTCTATGTCCTTATTCGGAGTAGGGGGTTGTGAGGTTTTTATACCCTCGCTCATATCATCTAGCCCTACCCTATCCAGGCGTGCATTCAAGATGGCGTTCCATTCACCCACTATCACAAAACAGCGAAACGTCCCAAGGAAAACTTCCAAGCGTCTGGAGAGATTTGGTTGCTCCAAACTTGTCGGGGCGAACACAGTGACCAGTCTAGAAGCATTTACGTTTGTAATTGTTCACATCCAGGGCCAGCAACTTACCATCCGAGTCTAGGAAGATCGTTTGTACTTCGAGATTGAGGGCTTTACTAAACAGTTTTACTACCTCGCCTCTCGTTCTAGGCCGACTTAGATGAATAAGTCTCAAAGTGGTCGAAAATAGGATCTAGATCGGTTGTCGGAAATCCTGGTGTCGCTGCCGGCCGTCATACATCTATAGATAGTGACCTGAGGTCGCTGTGCAGGTGACATTACTGCGAGGTCGTCCCCACGCACTGAAAATTTATGCTCTTAAACCCGCTATAGTGACCGGAACGAGTTCAGAGAAGGAGAAAAAATGACTCCCTAATGTTTTTGCCTTTTTCCAGCACATACGCACCTTCATCAGTATTTCTTGCACTTAAAAGTGCTGGTGCCGAAGATTTCACCCTCTTTCTCGATCTCCTTCCTTTGTGCTATGAGGGCCCTCAATTTTTTGTTGGTCCCTCTCAGTAGCACGAAATCTTATGTTTGTGTGCAGGGGGTGTTTCATTTCAGTGGGTTCTTGCGGTTGTGGTAATGCTGGTGGAGCTGGTTGTGATAGCGGTGGATGTGGTGACGACTGTGTTGCTGAAGAGGTTGGTGTTAATGTAGGTGTGTCTTTGATTGTTGAAAATGTGTTTTCTATGTTTTGGGTGAGTGTGTGTGTGGGGGGGGGGGTAGTGTGAGACAGGATGCTTTATTGTGTTTATTTTTAGAGGTTCTTTTCTTTTTTTTATCTAGAGGATTCGGGAGGGAAGGTTTATTGATTACATCGGGCCTAGCACTTTTATCAGCCATGAAATGATGAAAGGCAAAGTCTGAGATTGAACTCTGGACGTTAAGACAGACGAAATGCCGCTAAGCATCTTGCTCGGCGTGCTAACGATTGTATTACCTCGCAGCCTTAGCAGCAGCAGCAGCAGCAGCAGCAGCAGCAGCAGCAGCAGTAGTAGTAGTAGTAGTAGTAGTAGTAGTAGCAGCAGCAGCAGCAGCAACAAAAATAATAACTTTTTTAATGGCTACTAAAGGCGAAATACGAGCATTCAAGAACGAAGCATAACGAAAATGGGTCGCCGAGGATTACGTGGAATGGAGTACGAAAAACAGACTTTGAAAAACAACTCTTTCCCAAAGGAATTCCGTCGACGGTACATTCTCTTGAACAGGGTACGCAACCAATGGGCCGCACAGAAAGACTAATTCTTAAAATATTTCTTAATGACCAACGCTATCTGCAGAGTGTTTTGCATGATATGTAGATATATATATATATATGTAATAATTTATATATTATGCACTTCATTGTGCTTTGTTATGCGTGTGATTCCCGGGTCCGTGGGAAGATTGTCTTGCATTAATTCGGTCTGAGGTGCCAGAAAGGTTGGCAGCCGCTGCTCTAGAAGACAAGAAACTGAAGGCAATTATTTGTGACTTCGAAGAAGAAAAGGAGGAGGTAACTTTAAGAAATCATGATAAAAATTGCCGAATTAATTTCAGTACTCTGAGAAAGAACCTTCTAATCATTGTTAGAAGCATTGAATAACTATATACAAATGTTTCGGTTTGTTTCTTAACACATCGCCAATGTGGTATAGCATCGTCTTGCCAGCAGTTAATTAATGACAATTTTAAATACGTAAATAATTTGAAGTATGTTAATTTGCATAATTAAAAAGGAAAATAGATAAGAGAAATAACTCATGAGGGTCATTAAACTGAATTTAGATAAAGTTGACCATCTTCAAAATATTTCCCTGAGCTCTCCCCCTCTCTCTTCTCTCTCTCCTCTCTCTTCTCTCTCTCCTCTCTCACTCTCTTTATATATAAATGTTTGTGTGTGCGTATGTGTGTGTGCGCGTATGTGTGTGTTCATGAATGTGTGTGATAGTGGATATTTGAATATACATGCATTATATACGTGTATGCATGTATATACATATACGCGTGTATATATCTACATATAAGTGTGTGTATGTGTGTATGTGCGCGCGTGCGTATGTGTGTGAGTTTGTGTGTGTATGTATATACTTACATACACACACATATGTATACGCATATGCAAATATGCCTGTGTGTATGTGTGTGTTTTTGTGCTTCAGCTGATACTCCGCGATGCTTTTCTTTCAGTCAGAGTTCATGTGCATACACATGACTGTATTTGTGTTTGTAGAACGAAACCATAAATAATGTTTGTCACTTGAGATTAATGAAAACATTTTCCCTCCTACCACATACATACGCGCACGAACACACACGCGCGCAAGCACACACGCACACGCACGCACACATACACACACACATACACACAAGCAAACAAGCAAATGCGTACTCGCACACATTCCTTCTTATTGCTTTTCTTTCGTCCTTGTATCTCTGCCGACAGCTTGTTACGTTGCGTCTTGAACGCCTTGCCAACCCGAATCCCTTTCCATTGTGATTATACTTTTTAGATTTTACTGCTTACTTATATGTGAGCGTGTATGTGCATGTATGTTTTTATACTTACACACACGCACGCGAACAAGCACAGACACATAGACACACTCGCACACACACACATACACGCGTTCACAAACACACAAACACGCACACATACATACACACGTATATGTATACGCCATTATTGAACGGTGACAAGCCCAACACTGCATTGGTGGATACATATTCTTTACTTGTGGGTTAACACGGCAACCAATGGTTTCATATGAAGATATCTTTACAGTTGTTCAAATTGCCATATGGAGGTATTGGTACAAAACAATTTACCATTAAAATGAAGAATTACTCAATGCTTTATGTAGCGTATATATTATACGTTTATTTTCAAACAACTTCTAAAAGTACAATGAACATGTGTGTTTGTATATGTGTAAGTGTGTTTAGGTGTATGTGTTTGTGTATGAGTGTGTGTGTGTGTGTGTGTGTGTGTGTGTGTGTGTGTGTGTGTGTGTGTGTGTGTGTGTGTGTGTGTGTGTAAGATCTGTAAAGTATCTTCATAACCCTCAGTAGTGAAAATATCTTACGCCATTTTATACTACATTTTCGCTGTCGCTTCTCATGCAAATTCCCTTAAATCACAACTTCCCCACTGAAAGAAATGAACGCCCAGGATAATCCTTTGCTAGATAACTCTAACAAAAGATGGGCTAATCAAGACTCAATGCCTTTGATCTATTTTGACCTGGCGTTAAATAAGAATTCTGTCCTCCGTTCTTTAAACCTTATGGGACATTTCTAAACAACTTTGTTGTTTGTTCTCTTCAGAACTCAAACGAAGTTACAATTATTTTTAACATTATATCACCTACTTCAATCGTCAAGTGGTTGCAGTAGAAATTGCCATCAGATCACAGATACTATTTTAAAACGAATGACTCACTGGAAACTACTGTCCAAGGTATATAAGTAAAAGAGAAAAGAAAGTATCCATATATCTGGAAAAATAGTTTGCCATATGTTCTCTTTTTGTGCCCTTTTAAAGACTAGCCAGGCTCATGGGCTCAGTTTCCCGGTTTCTATGGCGTATATGTTCCCTCCAGCTGGACGAGACGCCAGTCCATCGCAGCATTACGCAAGAAACAGGAAGAAAGAGTGAGAGAAATTTGGGGCAAAAGAGTACAACAGGGATCGCCACTCTCCTGCCGGAGCCTCGTGGAGCTTTAGGTGTTTTCGCTCAATAAACACACACACAACGCCCGGTCCGGGAATCGAAACCGCGATCCTCCG
>NC_142933.1:53856804-53861804 GCF_046866305.1 Octopus bimaculoides | reverse complement strand
CTTTTATATATACATATACAATAATCCTTTTGAGATCTCAGATAATCTTTTCTGAATCTCCTGATTCTTTTAATGCGCTAGTTACTTGGTATTAAATTGATATTAATTAATATCAAATTTTCTACCCTACTTTTTTAATTAACCATAACCGTGTTTTCAAAGTTGGTAAATTCGATGGTGAAATTATTTTCTGCAGAGATATTTCCGGATTTAGTGCGCAAAAACAAAGCCTTTTGAATATTACCCTATATAATTAATAGAACCACGTGCACGTTCTTCAGTAGTTGGGAACAACTAGAACATGATTCTGCGAATTATATTTCTTTGGCAGTCCGTACTGATGTTAATTTCGAAACCTTGGTCTACGGATAAACTTTGTATTTATTTCTGTAATTTTCACTAGTCTCGCCCGTATGTTTTTGCTTCGCTACATTTTTCTTTGAGAACTATTCAGTGATCTTCTAACACATTAGCAGTCCACTTAGTGGTCTCTTTTATATATACATATGTGTGTGTGTGTGTGTGTGTGTGTGTGTGTGTGTGTATACATGCATATATATATACATATGAATTATAGGTTCATTCTCACTGCGTGGCATCTTGGATAAATATCTTCACATAGCTACAGGCAATCCAAAGCCCAGTGAAATGATTTGGTAGACCTAAACTGAAAGAATTCCGTCGTATACATATACGCATACATACGTACATATATACATACATACATACATTCATGCATACATGCATACACACATACATGCATACATACACATAAATATATATATATATATATATATATATATATATATATATATATACATATATATAATATATGATATAATATATATATATACATATATATATATATATATATTTATATATATATATATAAATATATATATATTTATATATATAGGCGTAGGAGTGGATGTGTGGTAAGTAGCTTGCTTACCAACCACATGGTTCCGGGTTCAGGCCCACTGCGTGGGACCTTGGGCAAGTGTCTTCTACTATAGCCTCGGGCCGACCAAAGCCTTGTGAGTGGATTTGGTAGGCAGAAACTGAAAGAAGCCCGTCGTATATATGTATGTTTATATGTATGTGTGTGTATATGTTTGTGTGTCTGTGTTTGTCCCCCCAACATCGCTTGACAACCGATGCTGGTGTGTTTACGTCCACGTAGCTTAACGGTTCGGCAAAAAGTGAAACGATAGAATAAGAACTAGGTTTACAAAGAATAAGTCCTGGGGTCGATTTGCTCGATTAAAGGTGGTGCTGCAGCATGGCTACAGTCAAATGACTGAAACAAGTAAAATATTCATATATATATATTGTGTTCCGACTACCGACAAAACATAAACAATAACTTAATACTGTCTGAGAGTGAAAGAATAAGAAAAGAGTAGGAGAGACAAAGACAATGCAAGGCCAGACAGCAACAACTACGACCGACTCCAATATTCACATGTGGCCAATGCAATCGCGCTCTACGAGAGGATTGTCCATGTTAGCACATTCGCCACTGACATCAATGGTCCAAATATACGTCCAGGAGCAGAAATTAATACTTCAAGGCTGTGCCCCAACATGACCGCAGTCTTATGAGAAAATATATAAGATATATTCATATATATATGTACATACTAAAATGGCTATACACATTTAATGTTATAGTCTCATACAAAAACAATATATATTGAAAGGCGACGAAGAATCAACCCGGCAGTGGCGAGCGACAAGGTTAGATGTCTTTTGACCTTGTCAGTGACGTGTACTCGTAACCACATACCTAATCGAAATTTATTGCCTTCGATATACGAAACGGTGAATTGTGAGTAACCTCCAGACTGCATAAAAATCCAGTGTGCGCAAGTGATGCAGTTTTAGGCCTGGGTGTGTGGTAAGAAACATGCTTCCGGGTTCAGTCCCACCGTATGGCACTTTCGACAGGTGTCTTCCACTATAGCCTCGGGCTGACTAAAGCCTTGTGAGGGGATTTGTTAGACGGAAACTGAAAAAGTCTGTCATATATATATGTATGTGTGCCTGTGTTTATCCCGCACCACCATTTGACAACTGATGCTGGTATGTTTATGCCCCGTAACTTAGCGGTTCGGTAAAATAGAACGATAGACTAAGTATCAGGCTTAGAAAAAAGACCTAGTTTCGATTTGTTCGACTAAAATACTTCAAGGCGGTAGCCTAGCATGGCCGCTGTCAAATGACTGAAATAAGTAAAAGATAAAAGATATAAGATATGTATTAAACTTAACGTATATACACCGTTGACAAGGTAGACAGTGCAGTTTTGGTCTTCCAAATGACCAGCAGCAACTCGTGTAATTCATTGGTGCTTTTCGTAAATTATCCACTGATATATGTGCTGCCGAATACTGATGTCATTGTGATTATCTATCAAGATGGCAATATTTCTTTTAGAACTCCTGAGGAAATAAACTCACTTCATGAAATTTAGAATTAATACATCACAGCAGAAAACTGAATCATCTGTTTGTGAATTAATGTCAACAAAACAAGAGCAAAAGTTATTTGTTAAGTTATGCATCACAGTAACAAATCTTTGCTGTCTATAGTTGTTGCCTCTATAAGCTTTTGGGAGATGAACGTATATGATTTCTCCTGCTGAACTCCCGGGTATTCTTACCCGTTAACAGTGCATGCACATTATGTTTGATGCATATATTGCTATGTTTAGTTGATATTGCTTTAAAAGCATCTAAATAGTTTCGTGCCATGTTTCAGCTGACATTTTCCTTGAAACTGCAACTCCAAGTATTTTTAAAGAAGTTGTTAAATCTAGTAGAAATGCCAGGTTTGAAGGTCATTGGGAAATCTGTGGCATTTACGTTTTATTCTCAAGAAATGTTTAGCTATTTCT
This sequence comes from Octopus bimaculoides, assembly GCF_046866305.1. NCBI lineage: Eukaryota > Metazoa > Mollusca > Cephalopoda > Octopoda > Octopodidae > Octopus > Octopus bimaculoides. The sequence goes on along the minus strand of NC_142933.1, from coordinate 53,858,905 downwards.
TCCCGCAGCGTATAAACTCTATGTAACTGAACTGGATAACACCCCAAAAAATAGTGCAAGTCTTCATTCTCATTCACTGATTCAAATAAATACTATCGAAACTGGCGATAGTTGAATCCCCCAGACAAGATCATATTAATTTTACCACTTCGTTCATCGCGTCTTACAAATTCTGGTACCTCAACACAATATTTTCTGGAGATTCTGAAGGGTACATTTCTGATGTCGCTGTGTTTAATTTCTAGGCTCTTACTATGTCTTTGAAACAGAACCACAGCATCTTTATTTCGCACAAACAGTGTTGGTGCCCCAGCGGTTGTTATGGATGCTAGATTCGAATTAGTTCTTCACGGAAAAATGCTTTATACTTGAACAAATTCTTTAACAAAGCAAAAGTTATCTTTGCCACATATACTAGCACTGCAAGCTGAGTTGTCTCTGTATTATCTGTACTCTCGTGAAACTCTTTTGAGAAGAAATGAATTTTTCACTAGTCTTTAAAGCCAATTTTCAAATGCAATGAAATTTCATGTATTTGTCGGTCGCTTAACTGTTCTTGCGGAGAGATTGACATTTGAAAATAAACTATTTTTCTCGGGGCATTCAATGTCTTCAGTTACCATCAACCACTTTTTCACGAAATTCCTGTCAGTGAAAGGCTTCATGTTTACTCCCATCAATTTCGACATCGTATAACTTGCCAGGAGTATTTTTTTCTCGTTATATACTTCATTTTTGGAATGCCGAACATATTTTTCTAACCTCGGTTTAAATTTATGAACATATTTTCTTGCTTGCCAACTAAATTACCAGGAATTTCGTATGATTTCTCATAGTAGCTATTGATGTAGGTCTTATTTAGAGCAATACTTCCATAGTAAATTAGGTATATAGATTTACCGAAGTATTAAATAAAGAAAAACTTTTCTGTTTACCTGTTTTCGAAAGCTCTCCACTTAGCGTCAACTTTCCTGTGTTTTGTTGACATGGAGATTTACTGAAAAGAAAATGAGATTAAGAAATCGTTATAACAATAATTATAATCATAACAATAAAATCATTTTTTCTCTCCAAATGTTATCAATACATTTGTCTAACATCAACAAGCTTAAAATCCTTACAATATTAGTAGAAACATAACCATTTGATATAGCAATTCTGTATGAAATATTATAATGTCAAAGCTTTCATTATTCTCAGTTGTGGTGTTTATAACTGCAAACAGTCTAAAATTATTCTAAAATATATCCCTAATCTTACTACAAATGGAAAGCTGTTTATTTTATTGGTAAATGATAGTGTGGTTACAAATAGTTCAAGACATAATTCATTGTAAAATATTCCCGAATGTTACATATTAAAAAAGCAGTAAATTATGGGCATTTGGAAACATTATAAATCTAGTTGTATGGTCTTGTATAATATAGACTACTAAAATATTGATAGCACTACGTAATATTCCATATTATACGAAAATAGTAATTGTTAGTGTATATAGGTTATAGCATAATGCTGTTGTTATTGTAATTACGGATAAACAAAATATTGCACACAAACCAGCCACCATTTTTCTAGACACCGTATGATGGATTCTACAGTTTGTTTGAGGGACTGTTGGCTGGTTCCGGCCCGAGACTACTACAGTTATTGAAATGCAAATAAAAGTATCAAAAATCTTTCTTCCTGTCTTCTGTATGCATACCTACATGGCTTCATACAGGCACACGCTTACACTGGTGCATACCCGTACAGATGTATTCACACACGCGCAGGCACGTAGACATACTTTCATGCACACACAAACACACACACACACGTGCGCGCGTACACACACGCGCACATATGAACGCATGTGTTAATTTCTGATCCGATATACATATATATATATATATATATATATATATATATATATATAACATGTGTACCTGGATAAATTACATACATATACATGTAAATTACATGCATAAACATATAACCTATATACACTAGCAATTACTATTTTTCGTTTACTCTTTTTATTATGGCATATTATATAATGCTATCAATATTTTAGTAGTCTGAACTGTAAAATATCATACAGCTACACACACACACACACACA
>NC_142933.1:53826804-53849304 GCF_046866305.1 Octopus bimaculoides | reverse complement strand
ACAAATCCAATAGAGAAACCTGGAAACTGGAAGGTAGTGTATCTTTACGTTCGTTTGCATTCTGCCTTGAAATCCCTCTGGTGATGGCGGTCATTGTAGTAGAGGGAGACCTTGTATTACATTAACTCAGGAATCCATAAAATATGTACTAGTAATACTTTGGGAGTCGTTCCATTTCATTCGGCTTCAGCACTTTAGAAATTACAGACCTTGTGTCAATGTAAGAAATCAATATTATTGATCAGATAAGAACCACAATGACACAGGTAAATATAATTCGACTATAGAGCACATCTATGTTGTATCGAAGCTCATTGTCATATCAATGTTTCTTCACATACGTTGAGTAAATAGTAAAGGATGGCTGTTGCAGTCCATTGTTGGATGTACATGTCTTCAATATTTGCTAGCTATCGGTTGAATCACGAACGATGACAATTTTATTATTCGTCCTTGTCAGCTGAAATGCCTCAAATTGGCAGAATATTTAGAGCTCCAGACAAAATACTCTGTTTCATTTGTTCCGGCTCTTTGCATTCTGATTTCAAACGCACTAACGTCATCTTGGCTTTTCGAATAAAATACGATAAAGTATCATTCAAATACTGGATTCCGTGGCGACAACTAACTACCTCCCATCAAAACTGTTGGCTTTGTGGCTAAATTAGAAACAATTTTATCAATAGGGTGTTCCGTAAAACGCCTTACCAACAGACATATCACATCTCTCAGATTTTATATTAGAGAGTGCAGTTGCCTTACCACTAAGAAAAACTGCCTGTGGTCAAAAGTTTGCTTCCCAGCCACATATAGCCTCGGGCCGACCAATGCCATGTGAGTGGAAGACGGAAACTGAAAGCCCGTCGCATATATATATATATATATATATATATATATATATATATATATATATATATATATATATATATATATACATATTTGTGTGTGTGTATTTCCAGTTCCCGTCCCCATTACACTGTTTCATGTCCTATCCAGCTCCCTGTTTCGTTCACTTTTAAATTACAAATAGATTTAGAAATACACCGTGACGTGGGATAGATTTACAGATACTTGCAAGTAATGCAGTTGAATCATAAAATTGATTGATTGTACTGGTAGGGTAATATTAAAGTGGAATTGGTGGATGGTTGGAAAGATGAGAAGATTGACAATATGCGAGTATGAAACAACTGATTGATGGTTGATTATTATCAGTTTTGCAGAGCCTCTTGATATACTACACTTTGGGTCTTGCCCTCTGGAGCATAAATAAACAAATGATTCGGATTGCCAACTCTTGAGCATCCTACATACAGTTGGTCATGGGGAAAAAAACAGGTTCTGCAAGGTTTAGGCCTACCACGTCCAAGCACTCACCCTGGAGCTTCTTTATGATCATTGCAAAACTCAGTTGTACAAGAAATTGCAGTCACTTGAATTCAAATGGCATGTCAGGAGGAATCAGCAGAATTCGTGGTATGAAGACAACACTACCACTTGCTTTGCTAGTGGGAATGGTCGTCTCTAAAAGTTTTAGCATCATTTTCTTCATTGTAAGTCGTGTGCCATTGCAAAGCTTGGGTGAGTCCAGGTTTCATAAAAATATGATTGGTGCGCCAATCTTGAGGTGCAAGTTGTGAGGTGGGAAGCCTGCTGGTGACAGGCTATTCAAAAATTCAGTGAGATAGTTCACAACTTCATCGGAGTCAATTGACTTGAGGCTGCAACGCTCACCAGGCAGCTGATCCAGGAGTTTGATGTTCAAATCACCCACTGTCACGTTGTTTGGCACTAAGATGGCACATGTTCTCAGCCAGGTTTGGTATTTAAATTGACACCCCAGGTTTGGAAATGCTCTAGCCATTGGTTCCTGTATGTCCAATACAATGTGTCCAAAATGCAAACTAACCTGTACACCCTGTCCACCAGCTAGAGTGCTTTTACCAACATCCAATAGCTTCCGATAGAATGTTACAGCTTCTTCATCACCACTAAGCTGCACTCTCGTGTTTGTTTTGAGCCTTAATTTCTTTACACTCCTTCACAGGTAAAACAACTTTATACTGGCATTTACCTTGTCAGCTCTTGTTCCCTTTGGAATCACTGGAAGGGTCTGTCTAAAGTCTCCCACAAGCAGGACTATCGCACTTTCCATGAGTCGTATGTTGTGCCTCAGATCCTGCAGTGCTCTGTCAAGAGCCTCGAAGACACCCTTATCACTCATTGTCGCCTCATCTCAGACGATCAACTTGTACTCATTAAAGAGTTTACCTTCTATTGTGCCACGACTGATGTTGCAGGTTGCCTTCTCTTTCTTGGACAGGTCCAAAGGGAATTTGAAGAACGAATGGGCTGTGCGGCCACCATTTAGCAGGGTGGTAACTATTCCACTTGAGGCTACTGCCACCATTTAGCAAGGTGGCAGCTATTCCATTTGAGGCCACTACTAACGCAATCTTTCATTTGTCGAATTTTAACCAATAGAAGGTTGATGACAAATGTCTTGCCAGTTCCACCTGGGGTATCCAGGAAAAATCAACCTCCCCTTTCACCTTCAATACTTGAAATAATTGAGTAATAAGCATCCATTTTGTCCTCTGTCAGTCGGTGCTCGTTTTCATAACATACGCTGTCATTTGTTCGGTATCATAGGTGATCTCACGCGTGTAATCAATTGCTAGAGTGTTGGTTGCCTGTTCTTGTTGAGGCAGGCCAACATTGGCGATTTCTTGGCCTCCCATAGCTTGGACTTGGGTGTTCATGTCAAGTAGTGCCACGTTGTAAATTGAATCACTGATGTTGATATTTTCGACTCAACTCTGTCTCTGAATCTTGTGCAGAATGTCCTCAGCCAAGCTTTCTTTGTGGTTCTCCCAAAGCTTGAAAGGCTCATCCAAGCCACATGTCATCAACATGGAAAATAATTGACGCAGTCAACTTAGCGGTTTGCTGACTGCTGTTTCCTCCAGTGTTTGATGCCAGTAGCATCATTGTCCAATAGCCCATGTTTGGCACAGGCTTCTCTGTAGGTCGTACAGACCTCTCCATTATACTTTCACAGGTCTGTGAATGATGTAAGATTTGTGACTGCGCTGCAGCAGACGCAGAAAGAAACACTCCTGCTGATTGGGATGCACAGTGTACACCCACATGATGGCCTCGCTTAATTTTTAAAGCGAAATATGACCTGTCAAGTTTCTTGATGATGTTTCGCTTTAAAGCATTGACTGAAAGAGAGACAAAAGATATTACAAGAGAGTAGTAGGTAGGGTGATATGTAAATAAGCGGGAGTTTGGCGAATAGAATCTCAGCAAAGGTATAGAGTGTGAGTGAATGATATAGATAATGATAAAAACAGAAACTGTGAGAGAAACTTAGAGAAGTAGAGAAAACCAGAGAGAGAGAGAGAGAGAGAGAGAGAGAGAGAGAGAGAGAGAGAGAGAGAGAGAGCTTAGGAAATTCGTATATAATATCGAAATGAGGAGATGTTAGGAATCAGGGAAAAGATATAGCGACGTGATACTGTGAAACTAATGAAGGAGAGTAAGTGAAAGTAAAAAACAACATTAACTGAAAGATGACAAAATGAAACACACGAAGAAAATAGTTCACGATTCGCAGAAAATAAAATTCATAATTTGCTGAACGGAAGCAGAAATAATACGCATTACTTTTGACTTGTACTACATTGGTTTGTGCTATAAAACACTAGTCACCTCCCCTCTATCCATCGCTATCCTTCACAAAACTACTTTCGCAACCGCAATAATAGAGTTGTATTTAATTTCCATAATTACAATATGATGATATACTCCTATGACTGATATGAATATTTCCGTATCCCATGTAGGCATTACATGTATAAATACGTACTTCATCTTGTTGTTACCATCATCATCGTCGGCGTCGTTGTCGTCGTAGTTGTAGGAATTAGTTTTGCAATTTGTGTTTAATATTAATCCTGTAACTGATCTTGTTGTTGTTGTTGTCGCTGCTGCTGCTGCTGCAACCTGTTTTTGATAACGATGATAATAATGATGGTTGTCATGGTAATGCAGGTGGTGGTTGTTGTGGGGTGAAAATGATAGTATTAGTGTTACTGCTGCTGCTGCTGCTGTTGCTGCTGCTGCTGTTGCTGCTGCTGCTGTTGCTTATGATGATGATGACGACGACGACGAAGACGACGACGACGATGATGATGATGATGATGATGATGATGATGATGATGATGATGATGATGGTGATGATGATGATGATGATGATGATGATGATGATGATGATGAAGTTGATGATGATGATGATGATGATGATGATGATGAAGTTGATGATGATGATGATGAGGAGGAGGAGGAGGAGGAGGAGGAGGAGGAGGAGGAGGAGGAAGAGTCTGTTGCTGGTTTTGTTATACAAGTTTCTTCCCACTACAGAGTCTCTATTTGCTGCTATTTCTATATTTATTCTTATTGCTAAGTTGTGTTGTAGTTGTTATCGTGGTTGACGCAGCTGTTACTATTATTGTTGCTATTACTGCAATTACTATTTTTTTCTTTTGCAATCCGTATTGGCGTTTTCGTCGTGCTACAAGTTAATCCTTCCATCTACTCATATTTTTTTCCACCCGCAGCCGCCTTACAGTCTTCATAAAAGTGAATTCCTCATTTGTTCACTGATTTGAAAAGTTGCCACCCTCTCTTTAATTTCCTTGTCTACTCTGATCTGATAACCAGGCAAACACACACATAATTAGGGGCCAGAATGAAGGGAACCAACAGTGTCTGTAAGCCGGTGTTATCTGTTGTACTGAGTAAGTATTATTTGGATGGATGCGGTCACATTCTTGCGATTATATAGCATAGAGGCGGCTCGTGCAAACACTTTCCTTTATAATGTTTTATTTAGACTGACTGAAAGCTAATTGTCTCCATGAAAGAATATGGTTATAGTCATTGTTTTCATTCTCTCCCTTTCTTTCTCTCTCCCAATCTATAAAAATTCATAGATGCAATATACATATACATTGAAAAAGAGAGAGAGAGATGACATACATGATATATGTGTGCGTGTGTGTGCGCATGTGTGCATGTGTGTATTTGTATACACGTTCGTGTATGTGCATATCGATTAAGGGTGTCTATAGCTCTTGAATGTTGTAGATCTCCCTTTCTCTGTGTGTGTCTGTGTGCTGATATAATATATATATATATATATATATATATATATATATATATATATATATATATGCGTGTATGTATCTATGCCTGTCTGTGTACATACTTGTACCTGTGAAAGAGAGAGAGAGAGAGAGAGAGAGAGAGAGAGAGAGAGAGAGAGAGTGCCTTTACACGCACAATTGTATTTCGATATGTTAATGGTTTCTTGTTATTCCATAAGGAGGCTGTATCTTATACGTATGTATAATATGTCTAAGACGACGCACTTACATATACAGAAACACAGTGCATGCAAACACATGCATACACATGTATCTAAAATACACACAGATATACTCAGATGCACACACAAATACACATACACACAGACACGTGCACACACACACAGACACGTGCACACACACACATGGAGATTATCATAAATATACTACCATTTGTAGAAATACCATTGGGCTTTGAAGGAAATTTTTGTAGACGAATTCTAGAAATCATAAACGCAGGCATGACTATTTGGTCAGACGCTTGCTTCCCAACCACATGGTTCCTGGTTCAGTCCTACTGTGTGGCACCTTGGGCAAGTGACTTCTACTATAACCTTGGGTCGACCAAAGCCTTGTGAATGGACTTGGTAGACAGAAACTGAAAGAAGCCTGTCTTACACACACACACACACACACGCACATATATAGGGAGAATTCACAAAAAAAAAAGACGAAGACATGTGGTGTAGACAACAAACAGATGTATTAGTTTAACGCTCCGGAAGTGAAAAAGTCTTTAACGTTTCAAGCCTACGCTCTTCCTCAGAAAGGAATACAGAAAGAAACAAGGAGAGAAAACAAAGAATGTGTAGTGGCTAGCGAGGACGTCACCAACTGTGTAAACAACATGAAGTATGAAGACAAACGAGTTTAAGTAACATGGAGAACGACCTTTCATCAGTTGTCGGCTGTCTACTACTCCTCATTTCGAGCATTCAGTATATATATATATATATATATATATATATATATGCGCGCTTGCCCGTGTTTGTGTCTATGTTTGTCCCCCACCACCGCTTGACAGCTGGTGTTGGTGTTTACGTCCCCGTAACTAACTGGTTCGGCAAAAAGGAACGATAAAATAAGTATCAGGTTGAACAAATGAACAAGTACTGGGGTCAACTCGTTCGACTAAAAATTCTTTAAGGCGGCACGCCACCATGGCGGCAGTCTAATAATGACTGAAACAGGTAAACGATAAAAGATAAAAGATACCAAGAGATTGAATAGTGAGGTATTCTACCATAGTTACAATTATGTTAAAGGGTTCTTCAATAACTTACTCACCGCAAATGTAGAAGAGAAGACATCTTGCCGTGATACAGGAACAAAATTTCTATCGCCAGTTATATAAATTTTATCAGAATACTTTACTAACCAACCAAAAAAGAAAGGTTGAAAATACAAATACTTTGCTTTTGATGAAAGACAATAGTTAGCTATGGCTGCCATTGTTATTAATTAAATAACAGAATTGTTAAACACTGGACAAAATGTCATGTGCTACTACGTATATCTAAGCGTTTAGTTGGAACTTTCACTAGATCGAATATATTTCTATCTCTTGCGCAGCCGTGTCGAGAGAAAATCTAGCAGTTATATAGTCGACTGTTTCCTTCCTCAAAATTTGTCATCTACTTCGAGGGACAAAATGCCTTGCAGTTTTTTTCTCCTGCTCTTTATATTCTATTTAAGTGCTGGGTCGATAGTATCGACAACTCCACTATCCTAAATTCTAGGCTTTGTTATGTTAGAAATAATTATTATTACAACAGAAAACAATGAACGACAGAAATAGTAGGGTCGATAATCTCTACTGTGCCTCGGGAAATTAAGTCAAGAAGTCTCATTAATTATTTTGAATATTAGGCTGAGATCTATGTTCGAGGTTTGATAAATTTACAGACAATTAAGCATGTGAGTGGTGAAACGAGATGCGATTTTTAATTCCTGAAAAGTTTTGAAAATGACAGATGGATAGATAACGAAATAAAGGTCTCTATATTGAAATCCTGCCGAACTCTCAAGAATTGAATTGTTCATATCAAGTTCATGTATTCTATTGAATTGTTTCTTTACATGATTTTTTGTTTGTTTTCTTTTGCATTATTATGTCAGGAATAAGTTCATTCCTAAAAGGTGTTTCTCTAAGGCAAAAAATTGAAAAGTTCTGCGTTATAGTATTTAGTTACGTCCCTTAACGTTTTTAGTTCAAATACCTCTCTTAGGCAAGTTGGTTTTTGATTCTTCTAGGGTTGATGAAATAAGTACTTGTCAAGCATTAAGATCAGTAACAAAACTCAATCTTTTGCAAGAATAGAAGACCAAATTCACGGTTGAGGAATAACAACCCTACTACTTCCCACTAGTCCACTAGTCCCTAAAAAGAACCATGGACGAATACTGCATGATAACATCGACCTCTGCATTTGAATGGTATTTTGTTTAATCGAAATCACCTCCTCCCAAATTTGTGGTCTTCTCATGTTATGAGCCATAATTTATATCTAGATTTCCTTCCTATATGGTCTAAAACATGTCAACCCGGTAGAACACAGGTTTCTAGAAACTGCATATAAAAATATGCTAGACATCACCCGTGTTAAGTTTGCCTTCCACCATGACGGAGCAGTGCCTGCAATATATGTACCTCATTTACTGATGAATGACTGATCTAGATTTCGAATGTTTGAAATTATGCCAATTTATGAAACCACTACTCCTGCTGCTGCTGCTGCTACTACTACTACTACTACTACTACTACTACTACTACTACTACTACTACTACTACTACTACTACTACTACTACCACCTGTCATAATTTCCTGACGAGGATATGCTTGTACAATGGATATTATTCTCAGTTCCTAATGAAAGACTTCCAGACTGGTCTGGAGTCAGCTCACAAGAGATTGTCATTGAGCAGCTCACAAGAGATTGTTAGTTTTCCCGTTCACACCTTCCAGAGTATCCAGTTATGGTTGACTATGTTGAGCCAACAGTTGTTAACTCATATATTTTTAGTATGGCGCAATTCAATACCGATGATACTATACGAACTACCAACCTATTGACTCGATTTTAGCGCTTCCGCGGCAGAAGAAAGAAAACCAATAAAGGAGGCATCTGCTGGATTTATTACATTCGTTTATCATATTATTGGCTATCAACTGTTTGTTGTTCTTTAACATTGTTCGAAGTTTCCTACGAATTTCTTTTATCACTCTAATCCAATTATATGGCCTTCTAGTTTATTTAAGCATTTAATCCTAATATCTGCTATTTCCTTTTTACATTGGAAGCGGTCTCTTCAAAGAAATGTTTCAGTTCCTCTTTTCTAAAATCTTCTGTTAGGAGATATTGTCCGAACATCGATGGAGAAGCTAATCAACAATTCAGTCAATATGATGAAAGCGTTTTAGTTCGAAGAGGTCATTATCAGAGAAGTATATGATAACATCAACTTGCAGCAACTTGAACAGCATTTTCTTGCAGATGCTGATCATATTTTATTATTAACGGCTCCCATGACAACATAGCAAGGAAATGAAGTGCTTCTACGGTAACCAAGCTTGTCATCCACGGTGAAGCTGTTCTCTATAGAAAGGTCAATATGAGCAGGTTCTTCTTTGGCTCACTGTTATACAAGCTGATAAACGCAAAATCTCAGTCGAACTTATCAATATGACGTAGTTAGCTGAAACGGTGATATTCTGAAAAACAAATAAGCTACTAAGAAATGGTAAACAAAACACTGCTACCGCAGACATTTTCCAATGGCAACTTATATCGGCATATTTTGGTTTATATAAAATCGATTGTGCTACTGTCTCTGTTCTGGTATGTGCAAATACAGTTTCTTTCCACAGAAACCAATGTCTCTCTTTTTCCAAACATGATATGACGTGCTGAGTTATTCAAGTATCAGTTTTACTTTAATTTTACTTTGTTTTCCTTCAGAATATGTTTTGTTATTACATCATCATTACTGCATGATTACATAACAGATATTACATATTTTCCCAGATTTGCAGATATCATTTCCCGTTTAATCCATCAGATAAGCACTCAGTATATATACTGTCTAAACAAATGCATGTTTATATGCACATGCAAAAAAATAAAAGACAAGCGTAAGTCCACAAATAGATATAAAATCAAAGATACAGACATAAACAGAAACACACACAAGTCTCTATCAACCACATGGCCATAACCTCTGTATATCTCTTAATATTTATTTAAAGTAGAGCGGCGAGCTGGCAGAATCGTAGGCATGCTAGGCAAAATGCTTAGCGGCATTTCATCCGTCTTTAAGCTCTGAATTCAAATTCCACACAGGTCGATTTCACCTTTCACTCTTTGGAGGTCGATAAAATAAGTACTAGCTTAGTATTGGGATCGATGCAATCGACTTACTTCTTCCCCTGAGGTCGCTGTCATTGTGCCAGAATTTGAAATCATTATTTATTTACAGTGAGAATGTCCTGTAGAATAAGAGAAAAGACTAGAGAATCAGAGTTTGTCAATTTTCTTACCTCCTTTTTCATTCGCTCCGACAATCCTAAAATATGCCAAAGTGAGGAAAACAATATTTTTTCATTGTCAATCACCATTCAATTGAGAAAAGCAAACTTTCGGTGAGTTAAAATCATTATATTTGATATCTGATACAAAGGTCTTCGAGGGGTGCATGAATAACATTCAGTCCCATTTCATTATAAAGATGCAAAGAGCCTATTTTTCTTGTCCTCACAGTTTACTGTAATATATTATATGTTCAAAATATATCCACGTGCACAGAAACAGAATATACTTGATAATTTTCATGTATCTCCTCTTGCTCTGGTCATTCCATTTTGTCATTCTGTGGTATAATATAAATTTTGTTTATTAAAACACATCGGAAGAAGAGAGAGACACTGATAGTGTAGTCAAGAGGTTGTGTAGAAATCAACGTATCTACTGTAGTCAAAGGCTGATTCTACAAAGCTTTATGTACGTACTTAACCGTGCAAGGGTATATGATGATAGAACTGTAAAGCTGATGAGTGTTTCATATAACTGATTTTAGATGTTCCCATGAGCTTGGATTAGGTGAGAAGAGTCTAATCTAGTTTATTCAACTACTGTGAATACGAAACAACGAGGTAGCATCTATGTAATCGCTCAGCCAGTAAGAACAGCAGTCAAATTTTATTCCAAAACACCATAGTGGCTTTAAAAAAGAGGCCAGACCAGATAATATAATCTTAGATATACTATGTCTGAAAATAAGCTAATAGACAGCTGGAATACTTAGCACTGGCATTCGCCTTCATCGATGAGCAAGTTTTATGCTAATAACAGCAACAACTTATTTGTGTATAGTTTTGAGAAGGTTTGTGTCCCGGTAATCGGATCTTAGACAAACTCCAGAAGGGAACATGGAATTCACTATATTCACAGATGGTCGAGTCAAACTAAAAATTGAAATGGTGGTTCGTATCCTGTCATTGGCACTGCGTGTTAGTTTTCCGACCACAATTAGCTATATAACATGATAATATATAGCAAACAGATAACACTCGGAGCCAGAAGCTACCGGGGAGTGAAAATTACGACTCAATTTACTCTATTTTCGCATTCGGTGTAACATCCAATTGTTTTGAATATCACATCATTTTATATTCTTCCTAAAAATTATATTGCTTTTTAAAAGTTTTTGTTGGTATTTAAAAGAAACCAATATTGGATGTCATTAATTCTAGTTTAGAACACATATCTCACCGAGCCTAGCTTTTGATTTCATGATATTGAAATCAATGAGATACCAGTAACATACTTAAAATAGATTTAATTGGCAATATTTGTATTTCATAAAAAAGGTTGAGCTACCACAGAAGATAGTTTGAGAGCCAGAAAGATTTTAATTTTGTCTTATTGTTTTCTAAGCAGAAATCATAATTTATTAGTTTCATGACACAGGGATCACTTACTAAAATACCAGTAATACACTGAAATTGCCTTAATCGATAATACATTTTGTTAATGAGAATTCGCCTTGTGCCAACAAGAAATTAATAGCTTACCATAATTAGACGTACACATAAGCACACAAATAATACAAATATCAATATCGATCGACGCATGCACACATAAACACACACCAACACTATACACACAAACATGCACAACTTGCCACTCATACACATATAAAAATCAATACTCTGCTCACGAGATTTTAATTGTAAATGTCTGCAAAGTCGTTATTATTCCGCCATCCATTGCATAGACTTGTGGTGGGTTTTTTTGTAGTAAGTGTATTTATTAAACTTGCAATTAATAGCTGACTGAGACGAATAAATTCTTTATGATATTTCACTTGTATTTTTTGTTTTCTTTATAAATTGCTTCTCCAACTTGCTATTGTTGCACATCAAGAACAACTTCTTTATTATTAGAAAACAAATCAATTCTAAAACATCCAGACTCAGCAGAAATTTACAATAAAATATGGCTTTCAAAAGAATGGTAGTAGTAAAGGTTTAATCATTAAGAATCTAAGATCCGAAGAAATTAACCCAAAGACTAGATTATAAGGACTGAGCAGTGAGAAATATTACTTTTCAGGATTTTGTCACCAGTCGATAATGAGGGAGGATGCATTCAAAGAGTTGATTTTCCCCATGACAAAAGAGGGCCAAAGAGAGGTTGTGTGAGAGAAACTGAAAATCTGGGGAGCGAAAACAAAACTAATAAATGGGAGTTCAAGTAATTAATTTCATACAGCTCACAGAAACCGAGTAGAGTGCTAAGTATGGGGCTGTGTTTTCTTTACTTCTTAATAGTCTCAGGCGGTAGACCTTCATCGAGGAATAGAATACAAAGAGGCATGGGGGATAATTGCCGACAGAAGTAACACAACTGAATATTGTTTCTCAACACTTAATGCGGTTTTGTATATATTCATGTGTGTATATATGTATATTTTGGGGACTTCCGCATTGTGATAGAGGACAAAGTCTACACACTCTACGTTTGTGTTACTGTCAGAGACACAAGTTGAAACTGAGGATTTGCTAAAACTAAAGAAGGACAGAGATTACTCATATAGCATTGAGAGAAGTAACTCGGTTGCAACTGTTTGAAGAAGAAATCACAAAGAAATAATTCGATGTCATTCATAGTAGACAAAAGGCTCAGGCGATGAAGTTGACAGGGAACCAGATAGCCAGCTCAATAATGGCCTCGTGATTAAAACATTAAGCGCTTAACGATCCTCCCTATCTTGATATAAACAGGTTGCACATATTAAGTACATCGTTCATACCTATATCTTTCAGAACTACCGTCCTACTAGTCTTTGTGACAAACGCACACTATCTGATGACGAAGCTCTCAGTAATACTCTAATGGACTGAAAAGTCAATGACTGTTCTTCTATTGTGTGCTTTGGAGGGTGACCATAGTTGAATCATTAGGATAGCGGCTTGACAACGTAAGTGCCCAACAGTTCGTCTCATGTCCCCAGTACTACTCAGTCACCTTAGTGAAATAATTCATTCTCCAGTAACTGTGTATATGAAACCTACAAATAATTAGCAAATTTCGATGACGCTACACCTTACAATATTTTAAAAAGCGGCACGCATTGCAAAATGCAGTCTTTAATATATAATATATATATTTATATAAATGAGTGACTGATTACAGGTGGAAGGCGTCTGAAATATGTTTCTTTGATTAAGACTGAGGTAGGAGTACCTAGTCATATATATATATATATATATATATATATATATATATATATATATATATATATATATATATATATATGTACACACATATATACATACATGCATACACACACACACACACACACACACACACACACACACATATATGTATGTATGTATGTATGTATGTATGTATGTGTGTATATGTTGGTATGTCTGTGTTTGTCCCCGCACCATTGCTTGACAACTGATGTTTGTGCGTTTACATCCCGAACCTTAGCTGTCCAGCAAGAGAAACCGATGGAATAAGTACTAGGCTTACAGAACATGAATCCTGGGCTCGATTTCTTCGACTAAAGGCGGTGCTTCAGCATGGCCGCAGTCAAATGACTGAAACAGATAGAAGGAAAGAATATATATATATATATATATATATATATATATATATATATATATATATATACACACATACATATATACATGTAAGAAAAATTGAATTAAATGTTTTGTATATATTTCCATAGTCTTCAAATCAGATCTGCTACTACTTACCGATCCTTCACAAAAGAAAAGAGAGAGAGAGAGAGAGAGAGAGAGAGAGAGAGATACAGACAGAGACAGACAGACAGACAGACAGAAATATGGAAAATATCCTACTTATTTGAAGACTATGCAGATACTTATAAAACACTTCATTTAATTTTTCTCCAATTTCATACTTTTTTCTTCTTAATTACTATCCACCCTTGTTTTACTCTCTTTTGAAAAAGTCGAAAAGACTAAAGCCGGTACTAACCGTCATAAAATGTATTTGATGATAAAATTATCTGTTGTTTATCATGCAGCGTTGCAATAAGTTCCAAGTCTACAAATTGTATTATTGTTTTGATGAAAATTGTTCATTGCTTGAAAAATATTGTTCAAGTTTAATAAAATTTTAAATGTACTCAATGCATGAAGTGTCATTGTTGGGTTGCAAGAGCTAACTTAAAGCCACCCGATGGGGCGCTTTTAAGCTAGTATTATATATATATATATATATGTGTGTGTGTGTGTGTATGTGTGTGTGTGTGTGTGTGTGTGTGTGTGTGTGTGTCTGTGTGTATAGATAGATAGATAGATAGATAGATAGATAGATAGATAGATAGATACATTTCTTTTATTAGCCACACAGGGCTCAACGAAGATGGGACAAATACAATGTAGAGCTTTTCTTTTTGGGAGGGGGAAGGAAAAAAAAGGGGGGGTCGATCAAAAGGGATCGTAGGAAGGAAAAGGGGGTAGTTCGATCAAAAGGGATCAAAAGGGATCAAAAAAAAAAAAAAGGGCGATCAATAGGGATCGTGTATCACACAGTAATGTTCTCGTGTAAAAGGAGGGGAGGACAGTTTAGGTTTGGCCGTGGAAAGAAAAGCCTACGGAAAAGACCACGGTAACCTTGGTCAATATTCTCATTGAAGAAACTATAACAGTAAGTGACTCTCTTTTGCCTTTTTGTTTTCTTTTTTTTTCTTGGATTTTTTTTTTTTTTTTTTTTTAGTTCATATGCTCAAGATGGCTCCGTCGTTCACACGTGCCATCCTTGCTACATTCACCCATCTTTTTTTGAAGCATTCACTAGACAAGACTTTCCTTTCTACTCTCACCTCCCTCTTCAGGTGATACTTGAAGAAGTTGATGAGAGATTGCCCAGAGAGGAAAGTCTTTGTCTCTAGACCTTTCAGACGCGTCCACCATACACATTCTTTCGCCATAGCCACAAGTACGATGAAAATAGCTCTTCCTTCCCGTTTAAAGGAAGGAGGCGCGACAATATTCACGATAGACTCGGCTGATAGACCGACCCGTCCTACACGCGATAGCAGTTGTTCGACGTAAGTCCACAGCTCGGAAATGGTGGGACACTGTACGAGTGCGTGCAGAACGGTTTCGTCGCTCTGCCGGCATCTCGGACAGGTCGGCCCCGTGTTTCTCGAGCCATGCCTGTAGAGCTTATCCCGAACGGGTAGTGCTTCTCGATAACACTGCCAGGCCAGGGATCTCTGGAAGTTGTCCATAGGTCCCGGTCCGAAGGTCGTCTTAAACAGGCGGGTCAGGTATTCCTCGTCGACGCCCAGGTTCGCCCCGAGATCGTCGTCGTACCTTCCCTCCACTAATCCACTATAGAATGCGCTAGTTGTGATGCAGTCGCACAAGGTTGACCCGGGTTGTTGGAGTTGCCGAAGAGCAGCGCGACACTCGCGGTGCCATTCGCCCTTCCTCGGTCTCTTCTTGATCCACGACTGCAGTTCGGGAAAGCGGGAAAGCGGGAAAGCGCGCCGCACAAACGGCGACCACACCTGTTCACCGTTGTCTACGTAGAGCCGGAGATGTCGCAGTCTCAGCGCGTGTCTGCGCATCATCAACCACGGCATGCCCAGTCCTCCTTTTAACGGGTGTTGGCAGCAAACGGATCGCCTAACCATCGGAACGCTTCCTTTCCACAAGAAGCGGAAGAGGATGCGCTCCAGTTTGGTGATGGTAGGGTCGGGACAAGGAACGACGGTCAGGCGGTAGTAGATGACGGACGCGATGTACGTGTTCGCCACCTCCGCCCGACCTTTCAGGGAAAGCTTCCTTTCGGCCCATTGCCGGCAGAGAGTGGCCACCCTTCTCGTTATCTCGTCCCAGTTCTTCTCCGTTTGGAGGTCTGGACCGAACCAGACCCCGAGCAACTCAACCGGACCGTCAGTCCAACGTCCCACGACAGAGGCACTGCTTGACGGCATGAGCTTGCTTCTCCAGGTGCCGAGCCGCAAGCCCACTGACTTATCCCGGTTGATTTTTGCTCCCGTTACCGTTTCGTAGTCTTTCAGTGTCTCGCCGACAAGCTTGATGTGCTTTTGGCTAGACACTATGACGGTGACGTCGTCCGCGTATGCCGACACGCTCGTCCCGCATCCCAACTCTCGCGGGATGCCCCTCAGCGTCGCCAGGTTTTGCAGTAGTGGCTCGAGAGTCAATACGTACAGGAGCGACGAGAGGGGGCATCCCTGACGGACCGAATGTGCAATGTCGAATGGTCTTGATAGGTGCCCATTGACGCGAACTACCGAGCGGATGCCCCTGTACAAGGCAGCCATCCAGCCGCGGAAAATGGGACCGAAGCCGGCCGCCATGAGGACAGCCTCCAAGTATTGATGGTCTACCCTATCGAAAGCTTTCGATTGATCTAAATTGATCAGGGCCCCACCCATGCCAGGTTCCTTAACTACCCGCTCTATGATGTAGCGCATCAGATGGAGGTTGTCATGGATGCTCCTGCCCGGCACGGCGCACGTTTGCGCCTTGCCGATCAGTTTCTCGATGACAAGCGCCAACCGCTTGGCTAACACCTTGGCCAAAATTTTCATGTCTGCATTGAGCAGAGTGATGGGCCTAAAGTTATCTATGACGTCCCCCTTGTTTGGATCTTTCTTCAGCAGCGTTACGGCTCCTCGACTCACAAAACCGGGAATGCTCCCGTTCTGCTGCCAGTTGCAGTACACCGCCACCAAGACGTCTCCAAACAAGTCTGGCATACAGTTGTAAAGCTCGTAGGGAAGACCATCCAAGCCCGGAGATTTGTCCCTCGAGCATCCCGCCATCGCGTCCCTCACTTCCGCCGCCGTGATGGCACCTTCGCAGCACTCCGCCTCTCTTGTTGAAAGTCGTGGCAGGCTGTGCAGGTAGGCACTGAAGTCCACCCTGCGTTCTCGCTCGCCACTCGTCCCAAACAGTCGAGTAAAGTGCCGCTGAAAGGCCTTACACATTTTGCCCGGCTCGAGCAGTTCGCGCCCCTGTTCGTCCACCAGAGACCGAATGGTGGCTCTGTTGCCCTGTTGCGCCTCCGCCACCCGAGCCTCTCGCGCGGCTCCAACACCTTCGTTCCTTAGAGCACGCATCCTAGCCCTGACAACGCACCCTTCATGTTTGGCGTTGAAGTGTTGGTCTAGGGCCAACCTCGCTGCCAAAACGTTGGATGCGATGCCACTTCTAATTGCCTCTTCTAGTTTCTTAACTAGTTCACCCTCTACTCTGTTTCTGTCTATGACTAGTGCTTTGCTATACCTAACCGCTTCTGCTTTTATTGCTCTCTTGAGGGCAAACCACCATTTGTTATTGATGATGGCTCCCGTCAAAGCCCTCTTTACTAACGTGCTAATCCGGTCTCTGAAAACTTGTCTCGACGGGAAAGACGCGTTTAGTTTCCAGTAACCGGGGCCCTGCCTATGTGTCTTATCTAAGTCTAGCGTACACGTCACAAGTTTGTGATCCGTGTAGCTGACTATGTGAAATTGTGGACACCCTATGCTATCTCTATCTACTCTCCTACACAGTACTCTATCTAGATATGATCTCGACGACCCGATGCGGTTTGTCCATGTCCACATTGGCGCATTCGGATGGTCGAGTCGGTACCTGTCAGACAGTTGAAAGCGTCTGAGCAGGTCTTTGAGGCATTTGCATCCCCGTCTATTCCTATCTCTGCCCACATAGTCTAGATGCGTGTCCAAGGTAGCATTCCAATCCCCCACTAAAAGTAAAGGACGAAACGTTCCTAGGAATACTTCTAGACGTCGAAAGAAATCTGACCTACCTGTTAAAGGTGGTGCGTATACTGATATGAGTCGAAAAGCACACCCATCGCTGCCATCGACATCCAGAACAACCAATCTACCCTCCGGGTCTATGAATACTGTCTTTACTTCGAGATCCAGACTCTTGCGAAAGAGTACCGCCGTGCCACTACCGCCCATTCTCGGCAGACAGGGAGAAAAATAAATGTTAAACTGTCTGCCAAACATGGACGTTAGGGCCCGCGAATCATGGAGTCTGGTCTCGCTTATGGCTATGATTTCTAGTTTGTGTGACTTTATGTCGTTTAGGAGGTACCCTTGTTTGCAAGGAGACCCCAAGCCACGCGCATTTACACAACCAATCTTGAGCATAATTCTAATGTGAGTGTTAGAGTTTTAAAGAGAGTCACTTACCCTTCGAGAGTTTTTGTCTCCTCCTTCGGGTTTTCTTCGAGGAGATCCTTCTACAGTTTTTTCGCCAGGTATTTTTGGCATTTGCCAACTGCCTTTGGAAAAATAGATTTTAGTGTGTGGTGCAGGGTTGGTGTAATGTGTAGTATTTTGATGTGTTCTGGCGGTGTTGTGTACGGGTGGTTGCTGGTTTTTATGTCTTCGTTTGTTATGTTTGTCTTTGTGTTGATGTATTCCATCAACTCTGAGTTTTTTGTGTTGATGGCAGTGAGCATTGTGTGTGTGCTTACTTTTGGGGTTTTGTTGCTTGTGTTGTTGTTGTGTGTGCTTGTGTTGGTGTCTGGAGTGTTTTCGGGAGTTGTGTATCTCCCTGCTTTGTTTGTGTTTGCTTTTCTTTTCTTGCTCCTCTTCCTCCTTCCTTTCTGGGCTATTTGCCAGTCCTCATTACTTTCGTCTTCCGACGAAGGTTCCGAGGAATCGGAAGGGGGCAGGGGCATGTCGTGTGGATCTGTGTTTGTTTGTGTAAGTGGTTGTGTTGTTGGTTTTGTTGTTGTTGGTTGTTGACTTTCTGGTTGTGATGTGTGGGAAGTGGGATCAGTTTTTGTATTGTCTTTTGGTTTAACTGTTTCTTTAGTTCTTGTTGTTGTAGGTGTTTTTCCGGATGCTGTTTTATGTTCGTTTGTTGGTGTTGTTGGGTGTGTCTCATTGCTTGTTTTCTGTGTTGATGGTGGTGTGGGTAGTAAAGGTTCCTTTTTCCTTGTACTCTTTCCTTGTGGTTGTTGTTCTTGCTCTTGTTGATTTTTCTTTGTTGTTGGGCAGTTAGTTCGGAGGTGCCCTTCTCTGCCACACAGGTAGCAGCGAGGCCTCCTGCCTTCTACCACTAGATAGAGAATATGACCGTCTGGCATATCAATATGGTGTGGGATGTTGCTTACTTGACTCTCATTGATTTGGAGTAATACTTCGATCCTTTTTCCGGACCATTTTAGTTCCTGGTAAGTAGCATACTCGAGGATGTTGAAGTCCTCTTCCATACGGTAACAAATGGCGGATAAAAGCCATTGTGCCTCTATTTCAGGAGGGATATTCCTTATTGAAACTTTGGTCACACGTTGCCCAAGGTAGGTCGGAATTAGTATTAGTTTGTCCGACTGTAGTGTGAGTGTCGACAGCTCTTTGGCTTTTGCTTCGCTGTCGAAGCGAACTTGGATTGTGGCATATTTATGCCACCAGTTTACATATCTTTGGAAATCCCAAATCGGGCGTAAACAAATTTCAATAAGTTCTTGGGGTGCTTGCTCTGGTCTGCGCGTTTTGGCATTTAAGATTTTGTATATTATTGTTCTCTTTCGTGTGTTCTCTATGGTGTTTTGTGGTATGTTTAGTTGTAGGCCTGAACCCTTTTCTGTTAAGAGGGCTTTGGTCTGCTTGATCTGCTCCGGTGTGAAATGTACAAGTGTTTTTCGTTGCTTCAATGCTTCTGCAAAATTCGTGGTGGTGGTGTTGGTGGTGGTGCTGTTTGTAGTGGTGGCAGAGGCGTCGGTTGTAGTAGCTGACGGTGAGGCTGTGGTGGTGGCGGAGGTGTCCGTTGTAGCAGTTGACGGCGAAGCTGTGGTGGTGGTGTTGTTGTTTGTCTTTGAGGTCATAGCCTTTGAGACGGTGTTGTTGTTGTTGTTGGTGGTGATGGTAGTGGCGGTGTTAGCGTTCATGCTAACACTGGCACCTGTTTGTGTGCTACTTCCTTTGTTCCCTCTTTCGTGAAGTTGTGGGGAAGGCAGTGTAGGAAAGGTTATTGCGTACGAGTGGTCAAACAGACCGGCGTTCGTCACATGGCTTGGAATCGCCATTCTCAAAATAAAATGGCTAAGAAAGCCGAAAATAAATTTAACAAAAATGGGGAATTCGCCACACAGGGCAGATTTCCCGTGCAAACAAGTTGCACAACTGAATATGTCAGTTGTTGCACAGCTTTTGTATATAAAATATTACTGAGAAACAAACTTTTTAGAAGCAAAAAAGGCAAAACTTACGGAGCCGATGTGTCTACCGTCCGTCCATGATAGAGATAGATAGATAGATAGATAGATAGATAGATAGATAGATAGATAGATAGATAGATAGATAGATAGATAGATATGTATTTATGTATGTATGAATGTGTGAGTGTGTGTGCGAGCGCGGGCGCGTGTGTGCAACTATCTTCTAACTAATATTGCTTAAGTCATTATGTTGCTTTTGCAGATAACTAGCAACAGAATAATATGGCACAGAAGAAGGAGTAAAGTTCTACAAGAGTTGATCTCCTATGTAGGACATTTTCTAGAGGCTGGTGACATATAAAAAATATATATATTTAAAACATTCTGATTAAGTATAAATTATGCTAATAATCTACCAATAATTTAGCCCTTTCTCAAACTATGAAGGTGACAATATATGCCTAAGTAATTTGTTACATTTTCAGAAATGAATAAAGTAACGAGTGATTTATTCTGCACCTTTTGTGAACATAGCATCATTGATTATATGTTTTCAACGGACTAATTACTGGTCGTGTTTCACTCACTGTATTTCTAATGATAAAATATGTTCACTGCATTTCTTATGGTGTTAGTAGTATCTGTGCAAATCGGATAGGCTGAATACAGCAAGGATCTTCATTTCATTTGTTCCACTTATTTGTCGGTGAATACGCATATCTTTTTCAGATACACACTCAAAAACATGGCTCTAGAGCTAGTCATAGTCGCCACTGAGTGTGACCCCTTTTGTATTTCCTTCCCCTTTCTCCTCTAAAATGTAGTAGTTTCCTATCACGATCTTTCACAACTTCGAAGACATAATGACGTACATCAGTATTGAAAGATGGAAATTTTACTTCCTAGACACCAATACCGACAGCGTGGGCTATAGCAAATCGAGACTGCTCTCGCCAATAATACATGTTCCACGTGCCCTCACAAATTAAGAAACTTTGGAAATACCTGTCTTATTTCATTACTACAGACGCACATGATACCTCGATCGCTGCAACGAAATGTTGAGTGTATATCTGTGATTCTGAAGTTCGAGTCTTGACTAATGCTGGACAGAAAGAGGTGCAAAATGTAGCAACGTATCAAATTTCGAAATATTTAAAATGCTTGAGCGACACTAGTGTCGCTCACTAATCGCTTGAGACTGTTAAACTAGTAAAAAACAATAATAATAATAATGATAACAAGCAGCATGGCCAGAGACTGCAACTACTGCTGGTTTCAGATAAGTGTACTTTTCTCCACTATGCATTTACATGTAAATGTGCGTATAAATGAATTTATACACTATATTGAATAGCTGTTGACTTAACCGAGTTCATCTATTATTTGACGGGCTTTGTTTTTGCATCTCACCACTAGTATTAGGTTACATTTTATCAGCAGCACTCTCGAACGACTTCACATAAATTAACTCTCTCTCTCTCTCACTCACTCTGTCACTCTGTCTCTCTCTCTCTCTCTCTCTCTCTCACACACACACACACACACACACACAATTATACAAATGCACATACGATTGGCTTCTACACAGTTTCCATATACTGAATTTATTTCACATGACATTGAGCTACCCGAAGCAATAGTAGAAGATACAAGACACTTGTTCAAGAACCTGGAAACACGAGCTTGTAAACTGAACATCTTAACCGAAAGCTGTACTGACACCCACTTGAAGGGACTTTCCAAATTCTTAGATGTTTGCACATGAAAATCACAGCTGAATCGATGAAGTTCTCATTATACTAACCGATTAACTTTTAGTTTCAAACACTTCAATGCTTCCATAATCCTCGTGGCTATGACGTTAAGATTTTCAGTAATCCTCTACACTCATTCTAAACAACAATTACAAAGTAGTAAAACTCCGAACTGTAATCAGCAGAAGATTTTGTTTTGGGCGGATGTCCCTTCGCTTTATGTGGCTGTATTTCCTTTGGCCGTGGAGGCGCGATGGTCCAGTGGTTACGGCAGCGGACTCGCGGTCATAGGATCGCAGTTTCGATTCCCAGACCGGGCGTTGTGAGTGTTTATTGACCGAAAACACCTAAAGCTCCACGAGGCTCCGGCAGGGGATGGTGGTGAACCCTGCTGTACTCTTTCACCACAACTTTCTCTCACTCTTACTTCCTGTTTCTGTTGTGTCTGTAATTCAAAGGGTCAGCCTTGTCACACTGTGTCACGCTGAATATCCCCGAGAACTACGTTAAGGGTACACGTGTCTGTGGAGTGCTCAGCCACTTGCACGTTAATTTCACGAGCAGGCTGTTCCGTTGATCGCATCAACTGGAACCCTCTTCGTCGTAAGCGACGGAGTGCCAACAACATTTCCTTTGGCAAAACATAACTGGGGAATGTGTTTACATATATAAAATGAACACGAAGTCTTCAACCAATGATGTATACGAACAAATGGACATTGATGTACCTCGTCAACTCAATTGATAAACAAAGGAATTTTATCTGTAAACTAACAAAAAAGTGCTCATTTTGGTACCACTGCTAAAAGTGTTCCACTTGGCA
>NC_142933.1:53796804-53821804 GCF_046866305.1 Octopus bimaculoides | reverse complement strand
ATAATAATAATAATAATAATAATAATAATAATAATAATAATAATAATATTTTCCAAATATAATGATGTATTTTAACTTGATACCTCCACTACCCGCACAGCGATCGTAAACACACGTGTTACATCAAAATTCAGACCATCTCCAAACCCAAACACCATGTACAAAAAAATTACAAACAGATTAAATAACACCGGTATTATTCCACCCAAGAATAACAACCGAGAAGTGCGTACTGTAAGCTTATTACGCAAAAAGTACGAAGATCTGAACGTGCAAAACAATTTGACAACAGAAATGAACGATCCGGTACCCTATGAAAACGATGACCGTCAAAATAAAGGGCCGGACGTTGTTCCTCATGTCCCGCAAACAAAACCAAAACGGCATAAATGGACACGTGAGGAATACATTTCGATCCTACACGCCTATTTCACAGCAGTGCTCTACCCAAAAAACGAAAACGCAACAACACATACATATAAAATGTGGAAGAAAAATAATGTAAATAAAGACCTCGATAAAACAATGAACCCTAACAAACTAGCAAACATAAGAAGATATATTCTAAAAGCAAAAAAGATATCAGAAATAGAAATAGAACAATTGAAAGGAAAAATACATCAGGAAAATCTAGATAATAGTCACACAGCAATGCCAAATAATAATATAAACACTGAAATAGCAGAACACGAGGACAAACGTAACATTTCCGGCAAAAACGAAGTAAACAAAAACAACAAACCCAGACCGTAGAGATGTATAATAATGTACAAAAAGCACCAATCCAGAACACCACAGACAAACATATGAATGAAAAGGAAGGCAAAACAAATCTAAAGCCTGGGAATAACGAAGGCAAACCTAATAATTACGATACTATGAAAATGAGAATAACCGAAGAACTGAAAACCACAGGTCTTAGAATGGACCACAGATTATATCTCCCAAAAATCAAAATAGACAATAAAACAACATCAATAATAAATAGCATAAACCTGGCCATCACGGAACTAACAACCACAGAAACAACAGGCAATATCACTGAGCTAAATGACATAATATATGCGGCAGCCACTGCAGCCACAAAAGAAGCAGGATACTCACTCAAACCCATCCGAACAGGAGTTCTACCACCCAAACAGACCTTGTGGATAAATAACATCCAGAACAAAATTTTAAAAAAAGAGAAAAGATTTATTGATTCTCAACGAAATTAGTAGACAATCAACACAACTAAGTAACAAGAAGAAAACAAAAATACTGTACAAATACAGCATTAGAGAAAAAGACTTACCTGAGGCAAAAGAAAAACTAAAGCAAGACATCCTTGCCAAAGCACAAAGGATCCGCCGGCATGAGAAACGCCAACGTTTCTTTGAACAAAAGAAACAGTTCAAATCCAACCCCAAAAAACTCTACCAAGAACTGGGTAAAAATGAAATAGACATTACTGCAGCACCAACAGCAGAAGAACTGGAAGAATTCTGGAAACAAATATGGTCAGTGAAGCAACAACAACCCCAGAAAAGGACCATTAAAACAACGAACTTAGCACCTGAGCAACTCTGGGCCCCTATAACAACTAAAGAGGTCACCCAGACACTGCAAAGACTAAGCAACTGGAAGGCACCTGGACACGACAATATCCCCAACTTCTGGTTAAAACACCTGCCAGGAATGCATGAAAAGCTGGCAGAAAACTTTAACAACATACTAGCAGAACCAAAGACAATGCCTGAATGGCTCACGAAAGGGAAAACCATCTTAATCCCCAAATCCACGGAAACGGAGAAACCACAAAACTATAGACCTATAACCTGTCTCCCTACGATCTACAAAGCCTTTACTGCAATAATATCGCAGAGATTGAGTAAGCACCTGGAAAATAACAACCTGTTTCCAGAAGAGCAGAAAGGATGCTGCAAGGGCTCATACGGCTGTAAAGACCAATTATTGATCAATAAAGCCATAACTGAAGACAGTCGCAGAAAGAAGAAAGGCCTCAGTATGGCCTGGGTGGACTACCAAAAGGCTTTCGACAGGGTTCCCCATACGTGGATTCTGGAAACACTAGCCATAAACAAAGTGGCACCAATTATTATAAAATACATAAGGCACTCAATGAACACATGGCAGACAGTACTACAGCTCCAAACAAAAGAGGGACTTGTGAAAACGAAAGCCATCCCCATTAGAGGAGGAATATTCCAGGGAGATACGCTATCTCCACTCCTGTTCTGCCTGGCACTCACACCTTTAACTGAATTGCTAAATAGAACTGGATGCAGTTACAAATGCTACTGAAAAACAGTCAGTCACCTCTTATATATGGATGACTTAAAATTATATGCAAAAAATGACAAAGAGCTAGAAACACTACTACAGACAGTACACGGCTTTACCAAGGAAATAGATATGAAATTCGGATTAGAAAAATGTGCCAAAGCAACCCTGAAAAGAGGAAAATTAGTTAAAAGTAGCAATATAACACTAGATAAAGCCAATGAAGTAAGAGAACTAGACGAAAGCCAACCATATAAATATATAGGCGTCAATGAACTAGATAGGATACAACATACGCAAATGAAAGAAAAAATAAAGAAAGAGTACTATAGACGAGTTAGATCAATACTAAAAACAGAGTTCAATGCTAAAAACAAGATAATGGGTATCAACACTTTAGCTGTCCCAGTTATAAGCTACAGCTACAACATCCTTAACTGGACACTAAACGAACTATCTAAAATAGACAGAAAAACAAGAAAAATAATGACAGGATATAGGATGCACCACCCAAAATCTGACATAGAAAGGCTATATATACAACGCACAGAAGGTGGCAGGGGTCATATACAGCTGGAAAACTATTATAAAATAACCACCATAGGACTGCAAAAATACCTACTCCAGAAGCAAGGAAAATTAATACAAATAGCCACAAAACACGAGCAAAACAAAAAACTGTTTTCAGTATTTAAGGAAGCTGACAAATACAAACAAGAAATCAATCTACCTAACAAATACGAAGAAGAAGAAGAAGAAGAAGAAGAAGAAGAAGAAGAAGAAGAAGAAGAAGAAGAAGAAGAAGAAGAAGAAGAAGAAGAAGAAGAAGAAACAACAAAAGCTATAAAACAAATGAAATCCAAACTAAAACTAGAACAGCAACGGACCATGATAAAACGATGGCAAGAAAAGCCCCTACATGGTAAATACTGGGCTAAACTAAATGCAAAAGAAATAGACAGAGAAAAATCCCAGCAATAGTTGAGAAGCTCAGGACTCAAAGCAGAGACTGAAGGATTTTTAATTGCTGCACAAGACCAAAGTCTCCCGACCAGAAATTACCAAAGACATATAATGAAAAGAAACATAACAAGTAACTGTAGAATTTGCGGAGATGGACAAGAAACAATAAATCATATTATCTCTGGCTGCCCAGTCCTGGCTAAGAAGGAATATATTCACAGACACGACAGAACTGAGACCTATATACACTGGAAGCTATGCCAACACTATGGAATAACAACAGAAAAAAGATGGTATAAACACACGCCAGAAAAAGGTCACAGAAAACGAGAAAGCAACCATACTCTGGGATATGCCAATACACACAGATAGAGAAATTAAGGCAGATAGACCAGATATAGTTGTCAAAGATAATGAAGAAAAAAAATGCTTTCTAATTGATGTTTCAATACCAGCAGATGACAACGTTTCCCTAAAAGAAATGGAAAAACTTTCAAAATACAAAGACCTGGAAATAGAGATAACTCGAATATTCAGACAACTACATAACAAAGACACCAGGACTTACAACAAATATATATAACATACAGAAAATTGCACTACTGGGCACTGCACACATCCTACGCAAAATACTTTCAATACCGTAACCATAAGAACATCACAGCAAACCACAGCACATACGCAAGGCACACAGAGCTGCGCTCGGTAGTGAAGTGAAAGCACGCTATAAAAATAAAACTACTGAATAATAATAATAATAATAATCCTATGGGAACAAGGCCTGGAACTTGTGGGGAGGAGATAGTCAATTACATCGACCCCAGTACTTGATTGGAACTTAATTTATCAACACCGAAAGGATGAAAGGCAAAGTCGACTTCTGCCGAATTTGAACACAAAACATAGTGACAGACGACAAAGCGCTAAGTATTTCGCCCGGCGTGTTAACGATTCTGCCAACTCGCCGTCTTTACTACTACTACTACTACTACTACTACTACTACTACTACTACTACTACTACTACTACCACTACTACTACTACTACTACTACTACTACTATTACTGCTGCTGCTGTTACTGCCACTACTACTACTACTACTACTACTACTACTAATAATAATAATAATAATAATAGCAATAATAATAATCCTTTCTTTATTGGTCACAAGGGCCGAACACAAAACGAATAGGGACAATAGAAAACTGGGGATACGTGGGGTTTAACACAAAAATCGAGTAAACAATAAAATAACAATGAGAACAATACGATTAAACAACAAAATTCCCCCAAAGCGGGGAGTTTCTTCTCACCGGGACAACCGAGGAGCCCTACAATTCTGGTTATCTGTCATACATGTGATAATGGCTGTTCGACAAAGATCTACAAGTCAGTAATGCACGGACACTGGACGAGTGCGTGAAGGACAGTTTCGTCGCCCTACGCACACCTCGTACAGGTCCGTCTGACAGCAATTCCGTGTCTGTAGAATTTGTCTTGAACCGGCAGAGCTCTCCGGTAGCACTGCCAGGTCAGAGATTTCTGGAAGTCATCTATTAGGCCTTGACCCGAAAGTTCTCTGGAAAAACCATTTAATTGATCCCTCCCAACGTCCAGAGTTTCCTCGAGGACGTCGTCACTCTTGCCCGCCACTAATCCCCTATAGAACTCCATGGTGAAACTTCCACCGACTGCGTTGCCCGACTGGCGATGATGATGATGGCAATAATAATTTATTTTTATCTATTAGTTTCTTTTATTTATTATAACAATAACTAAACCAACAGCAGCCACTGCATTCAAACAAACTCAATATATTATAATCAAATATTATATTAATAAAATAAATCTAAAATCTAAAATAAAACTGTCTCTGAAAATATCAGAATCTCATTTCGGCTGCAGAGGAGAATAAGCTGTTTAAATTGTAATTTGTTGGGGGATTATTATTATTATTATTATTATTATTATTATTATTATTATTATTGTTGTTGTTGTTGTTGTTGTTGCTGTTGTTGTTGTTGTAATAACAATAACAACAGCCATCATCATCGTCAATATTATTATTCATTTATTTAATTATTTATTTGGTGATTGGCGAACAGCAAACCCATTTGTCGCTTTCTCAGAAATTCGCTTCCATCATCGGTGCGCAATATGAACCTCATGGATTTTAAACGTCATTGCATGCGGTGGGATTCTAGAAACAAATAGCCGTTGCTCCTCTTATTAACAAACACAATTGCCAGAACTCGAAGATAAATAGTAAATAAAAATAAATAAATAAATAAATAAACAAAAATAAAAATAATAGAAATAATAATAATAACGTTGTTCTCATTTGTTATGTCTTGTGCTATTCTATAGCGGTTGTTGATATTTGTTGTTTTGTCTATTTTCCTGTATTTCGCTGTTTGTGCTGTTTTCAACATCTTGAGCACTTGTGGCCAATAACGGATATCATCACCACCTTTATTATCGTCGTTGTTGCTCTCGTCATTATTATGAGAGTCGTCATCACTATGCCGACCACCACCAGCAGCACCACCGCCACTACCACTACCACTACTACCGCCTCTGTCACTGCCACCATCAGTAGCAACGTCATCATTATCCCTATTTTCATTATGATTATTAACAATGATACGAGTTCCATTCTATCAATTTCCCTCTTTCTTCTTTCTCACCTTTCCTCTTATCACGATATTCACTCACTCTCTCTCTCTCTCTCTCTCTCTCTCTCTCGCTTGCTCGCTCTCTCCGTCTATCTATCTATTTATATGTCTGTCTATCTGTCTGTTTGTCTGTCTGTCTATCTATCATTCTTTCTTTCTCAGTCCCTCTCTCTCCCTGTCTATCTATCTATCTATCTATCTATCTATCTCTCTATCTCTCTATCTCTCTATCTAAGTGACTGTCTGTATGTCTGTATGTCTGTCTATCTATGTATCTATATCTCAGTCTATCATTCTCTCTTCCTTTCTCTTTCTTTCTCTCCCTCTGTCTCTGTTTCATTCATTCGTTATTCTTTTCGCTTCCTCACACATTTCCGTCTTTCGTTCATCTTCGTCTTTCCTTTTTTGCACTTCTTTTTGCGTGAATCTTTTAATCAAATCACATATATATTTGTATTTGTTCTGTTACATTTTTGTAAACATTTCTCTGTTTTTATATATATATTTATTATCTGTTTGCTCTCGTCCAAGCTGGGATAACGACAGAAAAATATATTAATAGGCTCTTCCAGCATTTCATTTGGCGTTTATTGTAAGTGGGCAGCATGTTTATATTAGAGGCCATCGTTCGTTGTTGTTTATATTGTTTCTGTTTGTTGTTAATTATTGTTCCTGCTGCTGTTGCTAATTATTGTTGCATTTATCTGTGTTGTGTGTGTGTGTGTGTGTGTGTGTGTGTGTGTGTGTGTGTGTGTGTGTGTGTGTGTGTGTGTGTGCCTGTGAATGTGTGCATATTTGCATAAGTCTGTATGGCTAGATATGTCTTTATATGCCTGAATGTACGTGTCATCATGTGTTTGTATACATGCTTCATAAATGTGTGTGTGTGTATGTATATATATATATATATATATATATATATATATATATATATACACACACATATATATGTATGTATATACGCACACACATTCACGTACACACATATATATGTATACATGTTCCTTTTTGTATATAGTTGGATGTGCGTCTGTAGATCTTTGAATGTATATGATACTGTGCCGTTGTATATTTGTGTCTGTAGTTATATACCTACACCTAAATGTCTGTGTGTTTATACGTTCGCGTTCGCGCGTGTGTGCATGCGTGTGTGGGAAGGTGCGTGTATGTGTGCGTGTGTATGTGTTTGTGTTTCTGTTTGTATGATTGTCTTTGAGAGTGCACGGTGTGTATGTGTGGGTGTGTGTTTGTGTGTGTGTATGTGTACTGTGTGCTTTTCTTCCAGTACTATGTATGTATCTGTATGTCTCTCTATATGTGTATGCGAGAGCGCGTCTGTGCTTTTTGCCTTTTCTCCGCATCTAAAATTCGAAGATATGATATTAAGATATTTCGTAACAAATAAGACAAGTGGACAATTAAAGCAATTGCGTCCAATGGTGTTTATGATTAAGACTTGCCCGCAATGCCAACATTTTAATGAGTAAAACATAGCCAAAACACAAAAGAAGATAAAAAGAAGGCGAGAGAAACTATTCTAGCTGAATATAAAGACAGCTTGAATAAATAAGAAATTGCAAAGAGAAGAAACAGTTAGAAATTTAATAAATTTCAGTCTAATTGATAAATGCAAACCAAGTGTCTTAGTCATCGTTATTACATTCTATCAGCCACATACAAGTTTTATCACTTGAATATGTATACATACACACAGATGCAAACACACATACACGCACACGTATGTACGCACGCACGCAGACGCGATTACTCATATGTATGCAGTTAGTTCACACACACACACACACACACACATACATACATACGCGTACACACGCACATATACGCGCATGCGCGCACACACACATACGCACACACAAATATATATTAAATATGACTGTGTTTCTTCGCTGGTTTCAATGGTATAAATTTTGTTTTCACGCTAACAGAGTTTCTACACTCAAAGCGATTGAGCTTTGAACAGTGACATGCACACTTATTGCAACTCTGAAGCTGAGTCAGAGGATTCAAAGGCTCAGCTTTTCAGCCACGGGTACAGGAGGAAGGGAGAGAGAGAGTGAGTGAGGGAGAACTCAGAACTCGACTCGAGTAATTAACATCCGCAAAGATGAAAATCATACTCGATTTCGGTGGAATTCAAACTAAGTGTATTGAGTACTGGAACAATTATTACACAGAATATTAAATAATATAGCACAGGAAATTAAACGTTTCACATATAAATGAAAATACCAGTTTGTAATTTGATAATATATCTATATATAAAGAAAAAAAACAGAGTTTGTGTGTATGTGTATCTGTGTGTGTGCTGCGTATGTTCCTTATGGATTCGAAAACTGAGTTGCTGATTTTGACGTATGAAGTATCAAATGATTCAGTAATGTTTCGGCTACCAAATGAAGTATGCTTGTTGCACAACACTTTTTTTACTACAAAAATAACCTCGAAAACGTGGTCGGGCCGCACAGATTTGAGGTCATTTTCGGGAAATATTTGTATTTGCTTCTAATCTTCGTTGCCAAATGTTAATATTTTCGATGTAAAATAAATGCGGCAATGTATAAGGAGTGTTATGAGTGCACTGTGATGTACGAAACACTATTTGACAACGGAAGATGACCCCCAAAAAATGCTTTTTTTGAATAATCATTGGCACATTTTCCGTCAATAATGTTCTTTGTGCCACAACCAAACTGCCAATGTGAACGTCTTCAGTATTCCATGATTAAACAATGTCGTTAAAGTATTGTGATATCATTTCTTTGCGCAAAGCCCTAGTTTGCATCTGAAAATTTATTAATGAACCGCGTTTCTGGCATAATTGTGATCACTTCTGACATTACTACCAAAAACAATTTGCCCATGTAGATTTTCTTGGTAGGAATGCCAAACGAACGTTCTCAGGTTTAAATTTAATAAAATTTCCCAAAGTATTAAGCACAGTAAGAGCCTATATTCCTTCAAGTGTGGTAAAGACGTGAAGCAATGACTAAAACGTTTCGAACTTTTTTACCTTTAACATTTTTTTCTTTATTCAACCCAGAGTTGCTTATTGTTATTAGTATATATTCATGCCTATTATTCGTTCTATAAGTTCGTAAGGATTTTGCTACAATTTCCCTACTTTTCACAGTGGTTGAGTGTGTACTATAACGTGGGTGATGCAATGGAAAACAAATATCTGGCCTGATAACCCCAATGAAGTCAACAACAACACCGTGCATTTATGCGAGGGAAAATTAAGGTTACATATACACATGAGTTCGCCTACAGTGCGTGTCCCTTCATTGGTCAGGAGGCACACCGTGTTCACTGATTGGTACAATTTCAAATCAAGTTTTCCTTAACAGGAGCATATGAGTATAATTTCGTATATTCTTATTTACTCAGTTCACCCCCGAACTTCACTCTCTCCTGCTAGTTAAATGACTACCATTCCCATTCGATTGGGTGCTCTGCTTCCCATAGGTGCGAGCGGTAACCCAGTCTCTTTACGGATCTGAGAAGTCAACCCGTTAAATGCTTTACCATGTAGACTGGAGTTTAGGGAGTTTTGGTAGAAAGCCGATGGAATGCCCAGCAATACATAGTTTTGAGGGTACCTTATGATATATTTTATTCATTTTAATCCCATTTCATTACCTTGATAATGGTGCAGATCAGTTTGGGTTTCATTGCTCTGAGAACCACTCAGGATTTCTGAGTTAAATTGTGTATAGATTGAACTAAAATTTTTGTAGTGTTGTATCAAAACACTACACTGTACATTCCATTGGGGGTAAATGTATGTAATGTTTAAAACGAACTTATATTATTAAAACATAATTTCTCTTGCAGTAAAACAAACATCATCTTTAAGTTATAAACATTAATATTTTCGGCATACAACAGGTAATAACCGGCTACCGTTTCGAAGCCTTTTGGACTAGTATACAAGCAAATTTCGCCGATCGTAGAATAGACGTAGTAATAGTTAAGCCTTACACTATTTGCGAAGGTGTAAATCTGTTAGAGACGTTGTCGAAAAGATTTGGGTTTATTAATTCTCTTGTTATTCTGAAAGACTCTCGGATAGTTCTTAATTCTTTACTTGAAAGCAGGAAATAGCAAATCACCAAAGTACTGCCTTCTCCTGTGACTCAAAGAGACAATACTCTCTTTAGAATGCGAGCTGTACTCAATAATGCAGTCTTCTGGATCTCCTCGAGCCTGACAACAGCTTCAATATTCTTAATATGCTTGTCAAAGCCCTTGGAAACTGCTCCTAATGCTCCAATTAGCACCAGTATTACCATTACTTACTTCATGCCCCATAACTCTCTTATCTCGCCCCGCAGTGGCTGGTATTTCTCAATATTTTCTGTTTCCTTACATTTCACCCTCGAATCGCTTGGTATTGCAACATCTATTATATTTACTTCTTTTTCATCTTTATGGACGAGCACGACATCTGGTCGTCTCACTTCTATGACGTGATTGCACTGCATGTTACAATCCCAGAGTATTTCGTAATGTTCGTTTTCCATACTCCTTCTGGCTTGTATTCATATCATTGTTTGGCTCTCTCGAGCTTTGCTTTACCGCACAACAGCCAGTAGACATTTCTGGCCACATTGTGGTGTCTCTTTTTGTATTCTCGTTGTGCGAGTTTAAGGCACTCACTAACAATATGGCTTATACAATGTACATGATAACACTCCCAATCAATTATGATCAGAAGCCATGAGAGCCACTGCCTGGTACTGCATCCGTATTATTATTATTATTATTATTATTATTATTATTATTATTATTATTATTATTATTATTATTGTTGTTGTTGTTGTTGTTGTTGTTGCTGTTGTTGTTGTTGTTGTTGTTGTTGTTGTTGTTGTTGTTGTTGTTATCATTATTATCATTATTATCATTATTATTATCTCTTTATCACAGATTTTGTTGGAGCTCCTTGAGTTTTGCATGCGTAGCGGGTTTACTACCTGCATCTTACGGTACCATGCTATTCGTTCTTTTCTGCTGTCTAATACTTTCCTGATTATTCCGGCCAAGCCCACGAGACAAACCTTTTGTAACAGTTCTACTGAATACACTATTCCAATTTCCTTTATATTCCTCTTGATGCCTTCTGATACTGTTCCCAAGGATCCAACTATAATTGGCACTATCTTCATCTTCTTCATTTTCCATAACCGAGCTATTTCGTACTTAATAGGGCTGTATTAATCTATCTTTTCGGCTTCCTTCTTGACTATTCATAGGTCAACTATATAGCGTATGTGGTGCACTTTGTCCACCACCACTAGGTCCGGTCTGTTATACTCTAGCGCCTGATCTGTTTGGATTGGGAAATCCTAGAGGATTTTGTTAGTCTCCGTCTCTCTGTGGTTTGTACTCATACCACGTCTTGCCTCTCTCTAAACCCCACTTTTCGCACAGTTTCCAATGTAGCACTTTCGCTACTTGGTCGTGTCGCCACAATTTGTAGTGCTTTTGATCAAGTCTAGTACTTTCGTTCGTGATATGGACAATGGTTTTATCCACTCTGTTGCAAATGCAGCGCAGCGAGACATTTGATCATACCTAAGGTTGACTCTTCAGTTTGTGGCCAGACCTTGGTCCTGCTCTACCAGTATAGTGCTCTCTGTCTCTTTTTTTAGG
This sequence comes from Octopus bimaculoides, assembly GCF_046866305.1. Lineage (NCBI taxonomy): Eukaryota > Metazoa > Mollusca > Cephalopoda > Octopoda > Octopodidae > Octopus > Octopus bimaculoides. Next base: position 53,810,211 of record NC_142933.1, on the reverse strand, counting down.
GTTCCTTTCATCAGCTAATCCCATCTATTTTTTCCAGTAGCTTCTGTTCTGGCTACATGGAATTGATTGTGTAGTCCCCTCTTGCATAATTATTCTTCATGTCCTTTTTTGTACTTCTTCCTTTGGTTTCCCTTTTTTCACTGCTCTCAATACTCCCTCGTTCCTAACTGTCACTACCAAGGTTTCCTGACTTTGGGCTAGGTATCTCATTAAGCTCTCGAGTTCGATACGCACGCAGTATTCTACACTTATCAGTCCCCTTCGTTCATTTGCTGTCTTCATATATAAGCGATACTGTCTGCATGTGGATGATGGGTTCCATGCATCGTTAGGAACTTTCTTGACTTCCTGTCCATCTCCTTTCGCTCCTCCTCGATACACTTCAAGATTCCACCGCCATACCGAACTACTGCGACTGTGCGTGAGTTTATTGCCGAAATTGTGTTTCTGGCATTCAGATTTGAACCCAATATTTTTCTCACTTGCCGCAGGCACTCTCTTTTTGTTTTTTCCTTCATGTCATGGTGTTTGATTCCACCTGCCTCAAGTATTCCAAAGTATAGCTGAAGTGAGGTTGAATTTCTGTCCTGGCAAGCTTTCCTCGTCTCATCGCCATCGTAGCACATTTTGAGAGTCCAAACTCCATTTTAATATCATTGGAGTAAATCCACACAGACGGGACTAAGGTGTCCAGTTCTGTCTCAGTTTTTGTGAATAGCTTCATGTCACCCATGAATAGCAAGCTGTTTAGTTTTTCCTTACCTCTTTTCAGATCATACACCTACTATGTTTCTGTAGTATTTCACTTAAAGGGATCATTCCCTGCACGAATATTAGTGGGGATTCGCTGTCCCCTGGAGGATTCATCTCATGATTTTCACCTCTCCTAGTACTTGCTTCCCTGCTGTCAATTCCGTTCTCCAGTATTTCATGCTATTCCATATGAGACTTCTCATATTCTCCGCTACTCCGTGCATTTCCCTTGTTCTTACTATCCAGGATACCACACGAAATATTGTTCATTCATCGAAACATTGTTCATCCGTTTCATTTTCATTTTAATAAACAGTGTTAATCTCTGTTTATTACCAATAACAGTCGCGTGCTTCTTCCTGTTTCTTTACCTTTGTGAAGAGTAACTTCAATCTTGAATTATTATTATTATTATTATTATTATTATTATTATTATTATTATTATTATTATTATTATAAGGCCGCGAGCTGACAGAATCGTTACCTCGTCGGACAAAATGCTTAGCAACATTTCGTCCGTCTTTACTTTCTGAGTTCAAATTCTGCAGATGTCGACTTTGCCTTTCATTCTTCGGAGTCGATAAAACAAGTAAAAGCTGAGCACTGGGATCGATGTAATCGACTTAACTCCTCCCCCGAAAATTGTTGGCCGAGTGCCAAAAATTTGAAACCAGTATTAAACGCAAACTAACGAATTCATTAATTTCAGATATTTTTACACGAATGTATACATACTTTCCGACAAAGAGATCATGCACTGATCTTACATCACAGAAAATTCATGAGGCCTAAATATTAGTTGAACTACATGCTGTTATTAATGTCGTAGTTTTCGCTAGTGTTAGTTCCGATCGATCAAACCATCCCACATTATATATCTAGAATTACATTCTGAAATGTTTCTTTCTATTTTGAAGGCGGTATAGACGTGATTTGAGAGATATTAAGGTGCTACTTCTTGCATTCTGCTATGGCTGGTCGATAGAAAGAATTCACTACCACCTAAAATACGTGTTATCCTCTAAGTGGTGACTCACACTGCGAGATATAAGTGCAAATCTCCCTTAAATCTCACTGTGACGTCTAACTTACGGGATACATTGGATAATGTGGTTCTAGATATACTGTACCTAAACATAAAGAAATGGTTACGAGTAGAATGTCTTTTCATCATATTTCTGTTCGATCTGATCTAATCGTCAACAAAACACTGACAATACGAAAATAGCACTTAGCTGTATTTCAGGTCAAGGTAAGCAAAGAAGGAGTAGGGCAATAAAGAAGGAAATGCTAGCTATGATCATTCCAAAGTTGTTTTTTTTTTTTTTATTCTTCTAGCAAACATTGCGTATTTAGGACTACATTAGTCAGTGCATCATTGCCTTTTTAAAGACAGACGTACCTAATGTGAGGTAAATTTGGAGGTCATTTCTAAGAGGCAAAATGACCATGTAGGCGCAGGAGTGGCTTTGTAGTAAGTAGCTTGCTTACCAACTACATGCTTACCAACCACACTGCGTGGCATCTTGGGCAAGTGTCTTCTACTATAGCCTCGGGCCGACCAAAGCCTTGTGAGTGGATTTGGTAGATGGAAACTGAAAGAAGCCCGTCGTATATATGTATATGCATATGTGTGTATATGTTTGTGTGTCTGTGTTTGTCCCAACTACCATTGCTTGACAACCGATGCTGGTGTGTTTATGTCCCCGTCACTTAGCGGTTCGGCAAAAGAACCGATAGAATAAGTACTAGCCTTACAAAGAATAAGTCCTGGGGTCGATTTGCTCGACTAAAGGTGGTGCTCCAGCATGGCCGCAGTCAAATGACTGAAACAAGTAAAAGAGTAAAAGAGTATGTAGAGGCTGTGATTTTTGTTGTTGTAAAGTAGTTCCAGATCAGCTTTAATCTAACAAATCCATGATCGAGGACATACAGCCGTGACCATCCCGCCTTTTTCGATGTGTAGAGAACTCTGGGCCACATTATTTAACGAGTCATATGTTAAGCTGTATAATGGAATTTGAGAAAATTTGGCTATCACATCTACCAGGTCGACAGCTGTGTACAGGCTTGCTCAAGATGTGAATGAAGAAAGTCAGAGGTTTCTAAACTAGTAATAAATCAACTTTGTGAATATTCAGTTAATTCCTTGTATCTTGTTAAGAAACTTTCAACAATTCTCTTCACTCATGTCCCTCTGTCTCTTTCTATCTCTACGTCTTACTTTTCCTTCTTTTCCCATTCTCCGTCTATATTTGTTTATGCGTATATATATATGTCTATATGTATTTGTATCTTGGTCGGAATGGGACTTTGTTCGTATTTGTGAGTGTGTTGAGAGGTGAGGGTGCGTGTGAGTAAGCAACATATATTCTGATATAGACAGACAGGAAAATAGTCTCTCTCTTCTTCAATTAATACACACACACAAACACATACACACACACTCAAACACACACACATACACTCACTCACACACACATACACACACACACACACATATACAGATGTATACACAGAGATGACAGAAGTAAATAGACACACTTTTAAGCGTTAAAATTTATTTAAATCTGAATTATACTTTCCAATAATTTATTAGTTATCGTATTTAGTAGACATTCCCTTTGCAATTTTAAATGCGAGGACCCTATTAGGCATGCTGCTGATCAGATAACGAATATTCTCTTGAAGAATTTCTAGCTAAGTTTCATGCATTAATCTGAAAAGATCTGGCTTTGAAGATGTTTTCTTGTTCGTTTTACGAGGTGTCCTGCCCATTATGCCCCAGAGGTGTTCAATAGGGTCCATATCTGGTGACTTGCTTGGTCATGGACGCTTTTAAATGCCATTCTCTTCCAACCAATCTTAGGTCTTTTTTGCCGTGTGACATAAATAAAGTGTTCTTTAATCATTTCACCACTGGAGAAGATTGAAGGTGTCCTTTCTGCGAAATGGACACGTATTTGTCTAAGATCATGTTTTCCTCACGCTCTACCAGCTCTGCTCGATTATTGTTCCAAATTGTTCCCCAGATCATTACAAAATAACCGCTTTGTTTCATTATTGGCTGCAATCTTTTCACGTCAAATTTTTGATCACACAGCCACCAGATCCACGCTCGACCACTGTCAGAAAATATTCTCTGGGCTTATCAGAGAACATGACAGTTTCCAAAATACTATGGCGCCTTAACCATGTCACTAGTCCAAGGTTTTCTCCTCTTGATATTCGCTAGTAGAAATTGCTTTCTTTTACTGCTCTGTCATAGTAGCCATGCTTGTGGAGACACCTGACAGTTGTTCTGGGACTGAAATAAATTTGTTCTGCTATGTCAGAGGTAACTAGGAATATCCTCCACACTTATCTTAACAAAGCAAATGGTCTTGTCAGAGGGTCCTAGTTGACCTGGATGAGGTAATGGGAATTCCTTCCCCTCTCTTGTGAATTGCACAATCACTCTTTTAACTGTAGAAAACGGGATCCCAGGGCCTGCGCTTTTACGGTGACTTAGTCCAGTTTCAGATTGACCCACAATACGACCTCTTCGAAATTCGGACAGTTCGAAGGCTTCTTTTGTGCGCGGTAGGATTAAATAGTCACATATAGAACCTGAAACATAAAAATGTCAATTAATAAAAAAAATATTAACTTTTTCAAGTTAGAATAAACATAAAACGTTGTTTTTAGCGTGTCTATTTAATTTTGTCATGTCTTTGTATATATGAGTGTGAGTGCGCGTGTGTCGTGTGTGTGTGTGTGAATGTCTGAATACCTATATCTGCGCATTCGTATTTGAGTGTCTGTATCTTGGTGTGAATGTGCATTTGTACCTATTCGTGAGTGTATTAGGTGGTGAGAGTATGTGTGGGCAAGTCACGCTCTCCTTCATTTAATACACACACACACACATATATATATATATATATATATATATATATATATATATATATATATATATATATATATATATATATATATATATATATATATGTACGTGTGTTAATGTGTATGTATGTATGAGTGTCAGCGCGTGTATGTCTGTGTGAATGTGTGCGAGTTCGTATGTATTTGTGCATGGGCATGAGTGCATATGTAAATATCTGTATATTTGAATAAATATGTCTGTATGCGCGTATGTGAGTATATGCCTGCACCTACATTTGTTTGTTACAGTGTTTCAGTCATAACATGGCCTAGGGTAAGCGTAAAGACCCCCCACCCCCTCTTGGTCATGAATAGGCCATTGGATTGCACCTATGGCTAATAAATTTGCTATGAAGTCCCGAGGACCTGAGTCTCGGCACAGAAACTTTTACAATTCTCGAATGGAGTTAATGCTTGTGGATGAATTGTGAATTTGAAACTCTGTGTGTGTGTGCGTGTGTGTGTGTGTGCGTGTGTGTGTGTGTGTGTGTTTATGCATGTATGCATGTGTGTGTGAATATAAAATGAGGACATTATGAGGTTAGGGACTAGCTCTGCAGTGCATTATTTTAGGGTAGAAGAAGGGGCATTGCCAGAACCGATAATTTAATCGGTTTACAAGAGGTACTTTCACACGTAATGTCTACCGATAGTATGGAAAGGGATAGTTTTAAAAATCTTCATTTAATGTGCCGTATGAAATTCGCTAAAACGCGAGCGGTGAACGGGCGGAATTTTTCGAGAAAGTACTTTTAGCATAATTATCAAGATTGGAAAATAGAGAAGGGAGTCCTGCCAAAGATTGGCAGACACCTTTTTTTCAATAAGGGAAAAGATAGTTTGTAACAGGGGCCGGGGGTAAGAGCTGCGGATTGAGAATGCATTGGGATGTCCTTTGAGGTTTCGATGATGGCTTTGCAGGAGCTACAGTGCTCGGTAAGACTGTTTCAGTTCTCTGCAGACAGTAGCAGCCATGTTATTTGCCTAAGCTAAAGGGAACAACTTCGAGTTAATCTTTAGTGAATATTGCCTACATCTATATACGGAGATTTGCGTGGAAGTGCGTGTTGCATATATATATCATACCATCAAAGATAGATACGGTATAAGATCTATGCAGCTGGTAAAAATCATTGATGCCATTTTTATTTGAAAAAATGTTTACTCTATTCTGAAATTTGACAGATGTGCCTCCTTAGATTGTCTTCCGATTGAGAAATTGATGTGAGACCTACTGTCAGCTTTTTGTCTCTCATAATTGACTATCACTCTTTTAACATCTTTAAAATCTCGCTTTTGATCTGACCGTTAGTTAATATTGCTTGTTTTTTCTTTTTATCTCATGCCTTCAAATAAACATCATGCGCCCAAAACGATACGCACACACACACACACACACGCACGCACACACAAACATACAAAACACTCATGCACAGAACACTCATATTCTTTGTACATACAAGTATTGCATTTATGATTATATCTAATATATGTATACACACCCCATGTATATGTATATATATATATATATATATATATATATATATATATACACACACATATGCATACATATATATCTATATGCATGTGTATATGTGTATTTGTATAAACATATATATATGTATGTATGTATATATATAATGAAAAGAATAATGATAATAATAATAATAATAATAATAATAATAATAATAATAATAATAATAATAATAACAATAATAATAATAATAATAATAATGAAGAAGAAGAAGAAGAAGAAGAAGGAGAAGAAGAAGAAGAAGAAGAAGAAGAAGAAGAAGAAGAAGAAGAAGAAGAAAAAGAAGAAGAAGAAAGGGTGAAAAAGGTGGTGGAGGAGAAAGAGAAGGAGAAGAAGGAAGTGAAGAAGTGTACTTATACAAACACTCGCGTTAGACACAGGCATATACACGCACACATATACAGAGATACACACGTTCACACATGCAGCATATATAAATGTGTGCGTGTGTGTATGTGTGTGCCTGTTTGTATGTGTATAACAATACATATTAATATAAGTATGGCAATTTATACAAACAGTAATTTGTAAAGCTACATATAATAAATGTATGATATTTCTTGCGCATAAGGGATTATACGCGAGTGCATGTGACTGTATATGACTAAATGAGTCATTGGAAGTTTAATATAGATGGGTATTGCTATTTCTCTGAACAGATACATACTTATATACACAGACAGGCTCACAAAAATATATATTTCATACATGTGTGTATGTACTTATACACGTATATATATATATATATATATATATATATATATATATATATATATATATATATGTATATATATATATACACACACACACATATACATATATATAGAGAGAGAGAGAGAGCGAGTAAGTGAGAGAGAGAGAGAGGGAGAGAGTGAGATAATCACACACACACACACACACACACATATCGTATGTAAATAGTTTTCTTCTCTCCGAACATACAGAGAAATATATATATATAATATATATATATATATATATATATATATATATATATATATATATATATATATATATATATATATGTAAAGGTATATATGTATGTATGTATCTATCTATATACATATAAACACATACGTATATAAATATATATATATATATATATATATATATATATATATATATATATATATATATATATATATATATATATATATATAATTTATTAATGAGGGTAGAAATCGATATTGATCAATTAAAACCAGTGGTCTAGCATATTAAAAAATCCGAAGATTAAAATTATATTACATACAAGAATAAGAGGAATGACCAGCAAATGTGGATTCCTGAATGATATATATATATATATATATATATATATATATATATATATGAGTGTGTGTGTGTGCGTGTGTGTATAAAAGACCAAATCTCAGTGCAACTCCTATTTAGACCCACCCAGCTAAAGAACGTTTGTCATACTCGTACGCATAAATATGAAAGATATGCCTGTATAATTACACACACACGTACACACCTGATAAAGGCACACGCAGGCTATACATTCTTCCAGACAAAGACGCACACATTCATACGTTCACATACAAATACAAAAATGTACATACCTTCACCATACTCAGACACATACACACATGCACACACCGATACATGCATCCTAAACACATTCGCATGCGCACGCGTATATACCAGGTATTAACACAAACGTACACGTACGCACACACATATACACACACGCATACACTCACATCTAATTACACGCATGCAGCTGATATACACAGCTGATACATGCATTTACATATATCCGCACACGAGTACTCTCACACAGCCCTCACTCAAATACCAGTTTAAACAAACCCTCCCTGTGCACACATACACAGACATCAGACTCCCACACCCGCGCGCACGCTCAACCTGTACACACACACATGTACTTCGCCGGCCCTATCTCTTTCGACTTCCAAGTCCCTTTCAAATGCTGGACAAACGTCAAGGTGTCACCAGTTTTCTGTCTAGCCACTTAGTCTAAGAAATTCCCCTTTTCAATGCATCTGATGTCACAGGAATACTGATCTCGCTTCTAACAACACCAAGTGACGCGTCTCGGCCAATAACAGCTCAGTTTCCAGTAACAATCTTGGACTTCCCGTATCTTTTCATTTGGTAAACCGAACCTGAACGACTTAGGCGCATAGGTCCGAATCAAACTGTTTCAAAAAGTAATATAAGTAACTCCTGCTAAATGTGTTGAGTGCCTTTTCTTTCGTCTGTTCTCTTACTGTCTCTCTCTCTCTCTCTCACACACACACACACACACACACACACACATACACACTAACACAAATGCGTGTGGTTGTCTGCATTTGTTTGTATTGTATGTATACGTGTGCGTTTTTATAAGTATTAATTACAGAAAAGTATAATTACACGCGCACTCAAGCATGTTTATACAATCATATGCATACTCACTCACAGACACATAAACACATACACATCGTGCACGCACACACACACACATATAATCAACAGCATAAACAATTACACACTCGTACAACTGTTTGTGTTTCTCTGTTTTAATGGATTTGAATGAATGAGTCTGTAGGTGTTATGCGATTTTCCATGTCTTTCCATCCGACAGCGAACGCATGTTTGTATGATCAGATGTTCGTTTTGTAAGCATTGACAAGTGTGCCTTCTGTTTGTGAGTGTAATATGTTTCTCGGACAATGGGTAGATAACTCTCGGTGAAGTATTGTTTTTGGTCGACAGCAATGCTGACGCACCACTATAGAGAGAGATAAAGATAAGTTCTGTTGATGATGATTTGTTTATATTTGGTACATATTCTATCGTTGTCTTTTTGCAGCACTATTCTCCAAAAACGTAAACGAACCAACATCGGTTGTTAAGTGCTGAAGGACAAAGACAAAGATCACGTGATCACGCTTGTACAAACACATGCAGGCAATCTCACATGCACACGCACGCACACACACACACACACACACACGCGCATTCTTGTACACATTTGCTTGCTTTCTCCACCAAAATTGAATGCTCTTAGCTTAGATTTTTGGGGATAGCCACATTTAATGAGTCTGAAGTGTAACTGTCCGAAACTGTAAGGATAATTTTGTAACTTCACTGATGAGAGGAGATAGCGAATGATCTGTCCTTGTTTTTTCCTGTCCATCTTTTTATTGTCGTTTGTTGAACTCTAGTTTCATTTTTTAAATTTATATATATACATACACACACACACACACACACACACACACACACACAGACACATACACACACACACACACATATATATATATATATAAAAGCGTAGGAGTGGCTGTGTGGTAAGTAGCTTGCTTACCACTTCAGGTTTTGCTCAGCGCGCAGGTGCGTCAGACTTGCTACTTGCCGTTAACCAAGGTGGACATGAGTTTGACTCTGTCTAAAAAAAATTTTTAAATTGAAGAATTCGCCGGGTTAAGTCGTTTTTGTTGCTCAACTAGGCAGCAATTTATTGCTTCTATTTATTTTTTCAGTAGATTGTTGTCCGGCACTGTGGCATCTTCGCTTTCCTTGGCGAATTAAAATTTGTTTTTTTATGTGTTCGTTGTACGAACAAAGTTTGCATTCGCTGCCTGGGGGAGGCGGGTTCGCTTGCCTACAGTAGCGAAAATTTTTGTTTTGGCTTTGAGCCGAAAAAAACTTTCAGTGAAGTCGACCGAGGTGGGCGGAATTGGTTTTTGCGCTGTGTGTAATTTATTGTTTCTTTTTCCAGTAAATTCGCCAGCTCTAGAGCAGTTCCGTTTACTTTCGGCGACTTTAAGTTATTGCTAATTTTTGTGAACAAAATTGTGTTTCTCGTTCGTCGTTATTGGTAGGCGTGTTCGAGTCACCATAACGGCGGACTGAGAATTTTTTGTGAAAAGCTTTTTGTGTCTCACTTAATTGCGAGAACTGTTGTTTTTGTGGGTGAATCTCGCCTCAGAAAAACTGGCGAAATTCTAACAATATGTGAAGGATTTTTGTGTTCCTGCTGCTGTGGCCTGGATTACCTTACCGGAATACCTATATTAGAATACCTTTTATTTCGAGTACCTTATTGGAATACCTGTAGGACAGGATTACCGCGTGACCGGAATTGTGTTGCTGTGACTTGAAGTGTCTTCCTTCCTTCTTTTTCTCTGCTCTGTCTTTCTGTTCTCCTTTGTATTTATTTATTTATTTTTTGCTGTGAACTTTTTGTTGAACTTTTTTTTGAACTTTTTTGTGGAACATTCTGAACTTTTGCAAGCATGGCAAAAAAGAGTAACATCATGTTGGAGTGGGAGCTTGTCCCACCCAAGAAGTGGTTAAAAGACTTCAGGGAAAGTACGGTGGTGTTACGGACCTACTCTAGGACACTCGACACCATTATGGTCTTTCCCAAAATTGAAATTGAAAAAGAGTTAGCAGAATATATGCCAACTATTAAGTTTATGCCACGGGGTGACAAATACGCGACGGTTTGGTTGCTATTTGACACCCCTGAGGTGGATCGCAAGTTTGCGAGCCAGCCCTTAGAAGGAGAAAAAATTCTGTTTCTTCCCACAGTATGTGGGAAGAAATTAACTAGAGCTTGGGTCTGTGGGCTGCCACCCGGCTTAGAACCTGATTGGATAGAGGATACTATCCGACGGGGTCTGGGTGGTAGTGGATCCAAGCACCTGAATGTGAAAATTTTATCTACAGCTGATTGGGTTGGGTCAAAAGCGATTTTACCCTGTGGACCCAATCAGCCAGGGATCTGGTATTCCCGAATTTTTTGAGGATGGCTGGGACAGATATTCGGTGATTATTAAGGGACATAAACCCAAGTGTCACCAGTGTCTGAAACCCGGTCACATCAAGAAAGACTGTCCCCAGGACCAGAGTAAGGTCCTGGAACAGTTAACAAATGTTGTACCCCTCGCTCCCCCAGTGGAGGGAGAGACGGAGGAAATCGAGGAGGTGGAAACCTCCTCGAAAAAAGGAAAGAATAGGAAGAAGGTGGGCAACAATGGTTGCCCACCGAAAATCGTTGGGGAGGAGGAGGACCTTCCGGCAAAGGCGGAAGTACGCCCTACTCCAGTGGCCCCAAAGAAAAAGAAAAAAAAGAACGAGGCATAGCCGGCGCTCGATAGTGCACCGCCGGCGTGTCCCGATACTCCGTTGGTGGGAATTGTGCCACCAACGGAGGAAAGCAGGTCGGCGGGAATTGTGCCACCGACAGTAGAATTTGTGGGCTCACCCTGTGAGGAAAAGGATTTGCTAATCCTATTCCGAAAGGGAGGGGCCCTGCAGAAATTTATGAATAAAATGAAGCGCCGGAGGGAGGGAGTCCTCACATGTACTAAGGATCCGGAGGTCGTGTCCAGTAGTCACATAAGTACGGGGGTGAATTCCTTCCCCTTCGACGAATTCAGTATTGCAAAGTGGCCCGACCCAGACCCATCGTGGTGCTTGAGAGAAGCGATGGCTATATCGGATGAAAAAACCTAAGAGGTCGAGTGCCTCATATTGTGTAATGAAAAATTGTAAGAGGCAAATACCTTAATTTATGACTTTTTATGTACGATGTTCATAGCCTCAATGTGAAAATTTAATTTTAAAAGAACAGTATTATAGAAATGCAAAGTTCGGCATCATATTTATCATCCATTTCATCTCATTAATGTGTTCGTCTAGCCCGCAGCTACTCTGTATACTGCCTTTATGGCAAATCAAATGAAATAAAGTGGCTTGCATAACTACTACATGGTTCCGGGTTCAGTCCCACTGCGTGAGACCTTGGGCAAGTTTCTTCTACTATAGCTTCGGGCCGACCAAAGCCTTGTGAGTGGATTTGGTAGACTGAAACTGAAAGAAGCCCATATATATATATATATATGTGTGTGTGTGTGTGTGTGTGTGTGTGTTTGTCCCCACCAACATCGCTTGGCAACAGAAGCTGGTGTGTTTACGTCCCCGTAACCTAGCGGTTCGGCAAAAGAGACCGATAGAATAAGTACTAGGCTAACAAAGAATAAGTCCTGGTGTCGATTTGTTCGATTAAAAGCGGTGCTCCAGCATGGCCGTAGTGAAATGACTGAAACAAGTAAAAGAATAAAAGAATATATATATACGACATATTTGTGCACAGTTTTATCTACCAAGTTCACGCAAAGTGCAACAAAAGACATGCGGAATCCGAAACTACGAGGTTGTGATATTATTTTCTTAACCACGCACCACACCTTCGCCGCCCTCTCTATTTTATTTTCTCTCGCCTTTTCTACGTCTCTCTTTCTTTCTATCTTTATGTGAGTGTTTGCGTGTATGTGTGTATCTCTATATGATGTACGTGAGTATGTATGTTTATGTATATATGTCAATATATACGTATCGAGGATCTTCTCTACAGTATCTATTGGCAAAGCAAACTCCCATACCCACACAAGCACATAATACTTCAATACAGACAATATATACGCATACACTCACACGCATTATGCATAAACACACGCAACACACAGAAAAAGATAACTTTCACTCACATATACTATACACATTCACATTATTTGGTCATAGTGACACACATACCCCTGTACACACAGCAAGTGAAACAACACAACACATGAACACACACACATGTACATACACAGGTAACACACGCATACACACATGCACACACCTATACACGCCATTCTCGCATGCACACATACGCTTGCGCACCTCCTCTTGCTGGGATGACCATGAATTATTTCCCCTTAAATTAATCTTTCTTTATTATTATCTCCTTTTCATTCAACCTCTTTCTTTTCCCAATCATTACCGAGTTGGACCATTGAAATCAACACGTTTTCTTTCATTCTCATTCTATTTATTTCCTCTTATTCCTTTCTGCCGAAGAGCGTAGGCTCGAAACGTAAAAGTCTTTTCCATTTTTCCCGAGCGCCAAACTAAAAAACTTGCTTGTAGCTCCTACACCTGTCTTTGTCTTTCTTTTTCTATGCATTTGAACTATATATATATGTATATATATATATATATATATATATATATATATATATATATATATATATATATATATATATATATATATATATATATATATATATATGTATATATATATATATATACATATATATATATATATTAGAAGGTTTGGTGGTGATGTATTATATATTAGAAAGAATAAGGTACTCAGATATCTGGATGGTTGTACATTTACTGATTTT
>NC_142933.1:53784304-53791804 GCF_046866305.1 Octopus bimaculoides | reverse complement strand
AGTATATACATACATACATGCATACACACACACACACACACACACACACACACACAGTGTTAAAACGGGGGTAGCTGATGAAGAAGAATGTTCTCTATGTGGCTTGTGTGTTTTCTCGTCTACGTTTTGTTTGCAATGTCCTGTATCCAGATATGCACCTATACATACAGGTGGATGTCGGTATGCACATACCTGTACGTATATATGCATATACTCATTTACTATTTGTTTATATATATATATATATATATATATATATATATATATATATATATATATATATATATATATATATACATATATATATATATATATATATATATATATATATATATATATATATATATATATATATATGTAGACATATATATATATATATATATATATATATATATATATATATATATATATATATATATAGACATATATATATACGACGGGCTTTTTCCCGTTTCCGTCTACCAAATCCACTCACAAGGCTTTGGTCGGCCCGAGACTATCACAGAAGACAACTGCCCAAGTTGTCACGCTGTGGGACTGAACCCACTTTGGTCACGTGTGTATGTGCGCGCATGCACGTGTGAGTGCGCTAGTGCTGGTGTGTATATATGCTTATGATTATCTAATTTTAATTGAATATTTAGGTATTTTTTCCTTTAAAAAGTTCCTAAAAATATACTATCAATGAGTATTTTAAGCCATGCCATCTACCAGATCTTAGTTATTGATGATGATGATGATGATGATGATGATGATGATGATGATGATGGTTCCTCTGTCTATTACGAAAAGGTACATTCAGTTTTTTGATCAGCTGTGCTGTCGAAGTGTTCAAAGCAACATCAGGTTACTTTGACGTTATGTAGTTTGAAAAGTTTATAGTACTTGTGGTCCCTCGTGAAATGCTTCCTAATTACTGACCGGAAGCTCCAAGCTACGTTGGCGGAAATTTCTAAGTTAAATGGGATGGGGTTGAACCAGATTATCTTTGATTCTCTTCGCGTGCAGGGGTGGCGGTTTGGTATATTATATATGCTAACCTCTCGGAAGATCTGCTCCTTACCAACGCCCCATTGTCATATGTGGAGAGGTTCCGATGATGAACAGCCTGTCGGCTGAGAGCTTAGATTTTTTTCTGCTAACTCTTAAAACTAGGTTTCTAATTAAAACACGGAGATAATTCGAGCTTCTCTGGATGGACATAGTGTCCTCCTTGGGATTTCTGTAGGAGTAGTGCTTGCCCGTTCTCAGATGTTGGGGCACATCTTGAAACTGGTCCAATCAGCATATCACAAGCCACCTTCCCAATCTTATGCGTCCTCTGTAATCCCTTACGTTGGCGTCAATAAACGCTGGGCCGCACTCATACATTCGTACACACCCTCATGCACACCTATGTACGTATGCTTTTCCTCTCTTTTTTTCTCCCCTTCACCCTTCAAACATCAACCAAAGCCAAATCCCCACACTAGCATACATCTGTCATGCTCACAAACATAAGTACCGAAAGCATACATCTCTCCCTCTCTCTCCCCCTCTCTCTCTCCCTCCCTCTCTCTCTCTCTCTCTTTATATATATATATATATATATATATATACAGAGAGAGAGAGAGAAAGAGAGAGAGAGAGAGAAAGAGAGAGAGAGAGACAGGCAAGAGGAGAGAGAGGGAGAATTCACAAAAAAAACAAAAGACGGAGACAGGTGGTGTAGACAACAAACAGATGTATTAGTATAACGCTCGGGAAGTGAAAACATCTTTAACTTTTCGAGCCTACGCTCTTCCACAGAAAGGAACACTGAAAGAAACAAGGAGAGAAACAAGGAGAGAAAAAAGAGAGAAAAAAAGGAGAGAAAAAAGAATGTGTAGTGGCTAGAGATCTATCATATATATATATATATATGTATGTGTGTGCGTGCATGCACACATATACATATGATCCATACGCACACGCATCCATACATGCATCCTAAACACATACGTGCTTACACTCCTATACAACAAGCACTAACACACGCCTATTCGTGCACAGACACACACACACACAGACACACACATACACACACACACACACACACACACACACACACTCATGCAACTGATACACATGCAGCTAATACACACAGCTTATACGTACAACCAAATATTTGCGCATGCGAATACTTACACGGCAAATCCTCAGATCGCTTTATTGGATTTCATACAGCATACAGAGTATATAATCAAGACATCATAAAGAAGAATGGAGAAATGCTCTTCTTCAATCTTTTTTTTATTACAGTATTATTCTCAGTAAATTCAAATCCGCCTGGTGTTTCTACTGGATAAGTGTTCTGATGCGTTTAGGTGTAGAATTTATATGCATTTGGTTGATTCAGTTGCAGCACATATTCATTCAACTTAGACATTCCTATCGTTCAACGTTTTACTCTTGTAAAGACGACAAGCCAAGACCAAGATGGAACAGAACTCAGTGTCCGTTGACCTGTCCGCAGACGGCAACGCACTCAACGCTTCCACATACACCCAGACGCAGCAGAGAATGAACTTCTTTTCGAAGGCCTCCCGATCAGTCCTCAGAAAACTGAGGGCATGCACCAAACTGCCTCGCAGAAGCCGTTTCTGGAACCAACTATCACTGTCAAAGAGGAAACCCTGAAGGTTGTTGATAAGTTCACATACATCGGCAGTACATTCTTCAGATCTGTGAACATTGATGATGATGTCGACAAACGCATCGTCAAGGAAAGTTCAGTATTTGGGTTGCTACGTGAAGCTGTGTGGGAGAGGAGAGGCTGACCACAAAGCTGAAGGTGTACTAACGTACTGCTTACGTTTCTCTACGCCTGCGGGACTTGGACGGTTTACGAACGCTACATCAAAAGCGAAACCGTTCTACTTAAACTTCTTGAGAAAGCTGTTGAAAATCAGCTGGCAACACTAGGTTCCAGACACTGATGTCCTTTCTGTTGTTATAATAAACACAATTTTACATTAATGTGATGGGTTACTCTATACTTTTGTAGAGTACAAAATTATTATTCTTATACAAGAAAGTTTTTGATGGTGACTCGGAAAAGAGGTATCCTCTCCGCTTCTAACTGTCGACAACTTAAGCTGAACTGCCAACATAAACAAGAAAGCAGACATGGTCCGTAGGACGTGCTGCTATATCTTCAAGACTTCTCGGTCTAAAGACGCTCCTACTCATATGCAATTCCTCTCCACCTTTGCTTGTCCTCTGTGCGAAGGTGGAGACGCTGTGGTCTCCCTACACGAAACAAAATATAAAAATAGAGGCACCCACCCCAGAGATCAATTACAAAAAAAATAGACAATACAGATCTTGATTGTTAGGACTGCCTCGAGACGCTCAAACCTTATTCCCTCCTACACCACCGTCTGCGTTATACCATTTGTATTTTGTGGAAAATATTCCAACAATATTGCCGAAATGAATTTTACATCAACTTTTACATAGCTAGGTAAATGGATAGATAGATAGATAGATAGATAGATAGATAGATAGATAGATAGATAGATAGATAGATAGATAGATAGATAGATAGATAGATGAATTAAGATAATCTAATACAAACTGATTCGAGGATAAGGAAAAGGGGAAAACATCACTCAATCTATCTATCTATCTATCTATCTATCTATCTATCTATCTATCTATCTATCTATCTATCTATCTATCTATCTATCCATTTACCTAGCTATGTACTTGTTTATACACATGCAGCTAATTCAACGTGTGTATATTGTGTACATACACACACACATGCACACACACACATGCACACACACACATGCACACACACACATGCACACACACACATGCACACACACACATGCACACACACATATGTTTGACGCTTAAATAGATAGATAGATATCTTTCTTTTATTAGCCGCACAGGGCTTCACACAGAGGGGACAGATAGATAGATAGATAGATAGATAGATAGATAGATAGATAGATAGATAGATAGATAGATAGATAGCAATGTTTGGTTTTATATATGAACAGTAACTGATAGCAAGTGACTGTTCAAAGAATCTTCGCCAAATGAGTTATGATAGAAGCAATGAAGATTTCTGACAGAGGACTGGTGGAAAATAGAAACGGTGCGTTTGTTATATCTGCCTGGCAGTTATCTTCATCTTGTCAAGTTCTTGATATATCAATCGATGTGCGGCCATCTCGGTATAATTGTCTCGTAGAGTTGAATGTCGCAAAGGTTAGAAATTGCCAGAAAATACAACAATCTATTTTACCTCCTGTTACAATCAATATGCGTCATCGAAATCGTTTTGACGTCTACAAACATTTGCAAACTTGTTGGCTAATCTAATTTCCTTCTTTGCTTTTCTCGCCTTCTTTTTATCTTTCGTCATTCATTTATATTTATATATATTTTCTTTCTCACTTTATTTAATTATCTTCTTCTTCATATACTTGTTCTTGTTCTTCTCTATTACAATGCTGTTGCAGGACATGCTTACAAATCTACATACCTAGCCACACACATGGATACGTATGTGTGAATGCATTATGTATGTTCGCATTTATTCGTGCATACATGTATGCATGTATTTATGTATGAATGTTCGGGTTATGTGTAAACGTATACGTGGTACTTATGCCTGAGTATTTAATTTTTGTGTGATGCACGATTACATGATGCATATGTATGCATTTACATGTTACATATGTACGTCTATATATAAGTGTATATATATATATATATATATATATATATATATATATATATATATATATAGGCACACAACACACGCGCGTATTCATTTATTCTTTTACATGTTTCAACCATTTGATTGCAGCCATGCTGGATCACCACCTTAAATGGTTTGAGTCGAAGAAATCGACCCCAGAACTTATACTTTGTACGATTAGTACTTATTCTAGCTGTCGCTAGAAGTTACGGGGACGTACACACACCAACATCTGTTGTGAATCGATGGTGGGGGGACAAACACAGACGCAGACACACACACATAAACCTATATACATGCACATATGTATATATATGTTTGTGTGTGTGTGTGTGCGTGTGTATAAATATAAATATAAATACATATATATATATATATATATATATATATATATATATATATATACACATATACACAAAAATAAGACGAATGGCCAGCAAAAGTGGACTCCGATATGCTAGAAATAGATGCCGAATCATCTAACCACGAAAAAATATGTTCTCAGTAAAAATTTAGCGACACAACACACTGTAAAAGGGCAAGACAAATGAAAAAATACTAAATAAAAAAAAAACGATTAACCTACGTACCATGGTTTCACCTGTTAAAATTTACATAAGTAAATATCTGCAGGGTCATCAGCGTAGTCTGTCGATTTATAAAATATAATTTCCAGAACTAGACATAAGACGTCCTCCCGAAAGGGAGCACGTGTAGAGTTCTACAAATTACATTCAGTGTATCCTTTCAAATGTCTTCAATCTGGCGCGCTAAGCCTGGAAATAACTCTGCAGTTAATGAATTTTAGCAGCTAATTTACCGGTTTGAGAACATCATTATTTAAAATTTATTAATAAGGGTAGAAATTGATATTAATCAATTAAAACCAGTGGTCTAGCATATTAAAAAAATCCGTCTAGTTCTGGAAATTTATAAATGGACAGACTACGCTGATGATCCTGCAGATATTTACTTATGTAAATTTTTTGTATGTAATATAATTTTAATCTTCGGACTTTTTTAATATGCTAGACCACTGGTTTTAATTGATTAATATCAATTTCTACCCTCATTAAAAAATTATATATATATACATATATATATATGTATATATATATATATACATACATATATATATATATATATATATATATATATATATATATATATATATATATATATATATATATACATACATATATATATATATATATATATATATATATATATATATATATATATATATATATATATATATATATATGAGGATATTATTTCTTATAATATCAGCGGGTTAGCGTACGTAAAAACCCTATAACGGTAAAAAAAAATATTATCAGTTGATAATTAAGGGAACTAACAAATTCATTTGCGCGCTTTCACTTTTGTGTTTCAGAGAAATTTTGTAGTTTGTCATTTTGACTGCTATATTTAGCATGGCAATACTGATTGCTAGTACCCTTAATTATTAATTGCTAATTTTTTTTTACCGTTATAGGTCTTTTACGCATGCTAAGCCACTGGTCTAATAAACAATAATATCCTCATATATATTTAAATAATTTTTATTCACTTCGATCATTTAATTTGTTGCCGCATTAAAAACGGTGATGGTGAAGATTGGTGAGATAAATAATTTCTATAACTCTGGGGTTAGTAAGACTCGCTGAAGATGAACTACAAGTGATAGGTGTATGTCTGGCCTTTTCAATTTTCGATTATTTACGTCATTGGTACGGGGTTTTAGAATTTTTATTCATTTACCCGCTTTCACCTTTGCGTTGAAGTGAAAATTTGTGGTTTGGTCAGTTTGACTGCTATATTCAGCATGTCGGTGTGCTTGTTAGTAACCTTAATTATTAATATATATATATGTATATATATAATATAATATAGGATAAAATCTTTATAAGAATTTATCAAGTAGTCAGCGTGAAAAAACCTCATAAGGAAAAAAAACCATCGTTTTTTTCCCATAAATATATATAATTTATATAAGGGCATTACTATATAGTAATGCCTCATGCTTAGAGGGACTAAATAAGTCAAAACTACCATAAAAAAAACTACCAAGAAATAAGCACATATTTACCGAAAGCGAGGGAATGCAACTTTCAAAAAATTAACCTCCTTAAAACATTTAACTTAACGGCAAACCACTGGTTTCATAATTAATGCAGCAATGTAGTAAGCTACATCTTTTATTCATCAGTGCACGTATGGTCGAGACACATAAAAAACAAACAAAAATCAACATACCCCGATGTACCCAACAAAGTACGATGACTTCTGTTCATCCTTATATATCCGTGAAAGAGGCTGGCTTTATCCAGTTGCATCTCGGTAACACGTGCTTTTACAGAATAATATTCAGCACTGAATATATTCTAATTATTTATAATATAATATAGGTTAAAATCTTTATAAGAATTTATCAAGTAGTCAGCGTGAAAAAAACCCATAATACACACACACACACACACACACACACACACACACACACACACATATATATATATATATATATATATATATATATATACACGACGGTGTCCTTTCAGTTTCCGTCTACCAAATCCACTCATAAGGCTCTGATCAGCCCGAGGCTATAGTAGACGACACCTGCCCAAAGTGTCACACAGTGGGACTGAACCCGGAGCTATATTATTGGGGAGCAAGCTTCTTACCACACAGTCCTCATATATACATATATATATATATTCGCCATGATAGATCGCTGACCACTACATTTATAACTT
>NC_142933.1:53771804-53779304 GCF_046866305.1 Octopus bimaculoides | reverse complement strand
GTTTCAGAGTATGCTCTTTTCCAAAGTATATCAAATTAAACTTATTTTCATATAGAAGCATATTGTTCTTTTCTTTCTATTGGACAATAGCAAGCAGATTCGACTGAAGGCAAGTTCGGTCTCTCATACCGTTTATGGCCTTCTGGAGTTTGGAATCATCAGCGAAGATTTTCAATATAGAATGTTCGATGACGTAGCGCGCGCGTGTGTGTTTGAGTATGTGTACGCCCGCGCGCCTAACTATGTGTTTCTGTCTGATCGTATGTCATTGACTCTGTCATATTTTTTATGTTGTGTGATACTGGCCGTTTAAGACATAGAAAAAGAAAATATATAATAGATTTCCCACCCAAAAAAGTTGCTCCAGCATGGCTGCAGTCCATTGCCTGAAATCAAAGAAAGAATGACAAGAAAAATGAAAGAATATTTACGTATATATACACACACATATTCGTATATATGTATGTATGTATATATGTATGTATGTATGCATGTATGTATTATGTATGTATGTATGTATGTATGTATGTTTGAACGTATGTGTGTATGTATGTATGTATACTTATTTAGCATTTCTTGGTCTGCTGTTAAATGTATGAGGTAAGGAAATAAGGTCTTTTTACAAGGAATATAGTTCCACTTTATAAGGGAAAGACGTGTAGTACTTTATCAGTATATCTCTTACTGAACTTCTATATTATGAATTGGAGATGTGACCCCCATCTCTGTGGGCTTTCAGTTTTAAAGACAAGAGGGACAACATGAAAACCAGTAAAGCTTGTGATCAGGTTCAATGTCATCCTTGTACTTATAATTGTTTAGTTTATGGCTTTATGTGTTTTTAAAGACGTCAGAACGCTAACTCTCCAAAACGCTTACACTCCAATTTGTATGAAAATACATCTGCTTGAATTCAGTTCTGGTTTCTTCTGTAACATGATGTTTTTGTACATATGAATATACATAGGTGCTTGTTTTCAATTTGGATATGTGTTTATATGCATATATATATATATATATATATATATATATATATATATATACATACATATGTACATATGTAATACATTTAGACACAAATGCACACAAACATACGCGCACACACAGTCACACACACACGCACATACTCACAGATGCACGCATATACATGTATATAATATCTAAATATGCCTGGACGTAATGTGTTTGTCTGTTTTTGTATATGTGTATATACATGCAAACATACGTACATATATACATACATACATAAATACATGATAAATACATACACAAACATATATATACATACACATATAATATATATTATATATATATATGTATATATATGTATATATATATATATATATATATATATATATATATATATATATATATATATATATATATATATATATATATATATGTATATATATATATATATATATACATATGCATGCATACATATATGCATATATGAGAGTATCTGTACTATTATTCTAATGTAAGAGAATATATAAACATATAAATATAATATCTTTTGTTTGTATAAATATATAAGTGTATGACTATAAACATGTATATGTGTCTGTGCGTGTTAAATTCCTATTATCAAGTCAAAACCATCCTGAGAGTGGCATATTATAGCTTTTATTTTTTATAGCATTTCCCCATACTTTACGAATTATTTTTGTTCTTTTTTTAGTCTAAACCCAAACGTCTTTTGTCGGTAGGTCTGGCAGCTGTCAAACGAATTCGATCCTAGAAATAATACAATTTTCTGTGAAATTACATCAGTGCTTGTCACTTAATTCTGACAATAATAAACTCTCCAAGATTCTATAGTGTACAAGCCACATTACAAAAACGGAGAAAAAAAAAACACTACTAAAATAGATCCACCATTGGTATGTTTTTTCCCTTCTCCTTTATCCTTCTAACAGGATGGGATTATGTTTTTTATCAGTTTTCTTATTGCATTCGTTGAACATGACGAAAAAAATATTTTTGCTTCTTCGCATGTGTAAATTGTTTGTATGTATGTGTGTATGTATGTAGATAGATTGATAGATATATTATGCATACATACATACATATCTATATCTATCTGTCTGTCTGTCTATCTATCTATCTATCTATCTCTTTCACTCTCTCTCTTTCTCTCTCTCTCTCTCTCTCTCTCTCTCTCTCTCTCTATATATATATATATATATATATATATATATATATATATATATATACATATATGTATGCGTGTATATTATACATACATATCTATATCTATCTATCTATCTATATATATATATATATGTACACACATACATACTTATGCATACATATATTTATATATGTATATATATAATCTTGTGTCTCTACTTGTGCATATGTACGAACGTGTACGTATGTGGGTTTGTGTCTCTGTGTAAGTGCATCCGTCTTCGTGTTCTTTTGATGCTTATAAATTGTTGATTTAATATTGTCTAGAAACATTTGTTTGCAGCTTAATACGTAAATCTGTCCGGCAAATTCTTATAAGTTAGATTTACGTAAGGTTAACCGGTTTTGTCACCACCAGCAGCAAAACCACCACCACCACTACCACCATCACCACTATCTTCATTATTATCATCATCATCATCATCATAGCTCATTCATATTTTGTATCTCCCTTAATACCGCTTTATACAAGAATAGTTTGTATAAATAGTATATGAATAATATATTTTTTATGACCTAACCATAGGTTGTGAGTTCAATACCA
Source organism: Octopus bimaculoides (assembly GCF_046866305.1). NCBI lineage: Eukaryota > Metazoa > Mollusca > Cephalopoda > Octopoda > Octopodidae > Octopus > Octopus bimaculoides. The sequence continues at coordinate 53,776,567 of NC_142933.1, read as the reverse complement.
CTATAAGTGTGTTATTGTTGTTGTCATTGCTGTAGCTGCTTACTCCCCCATATTGTCTCTGATTGAGTAAATCTTTAATCAAAAGCACTCATACCATGACTATTGTATCATTGTTTTAATGTATTATGTACCCTACACTGCACTATCCAAAATATAATTTCTTTAACGACAGTACGGCGTAGTTTCAAGGAGATTTGGCTAATATTTTTGGTAGGTCAAATGATCACGTAAAGTTTCCCTCGCTGGCTTTTAAAAGTTTATAGCTCTGCACAAATGAATCTCCCCAGATGCAGATAGTGGACACGAAATAACATGGAATGAATTTTTGTATAAGCATGATATTTGGTATACTAGATAGGAAGATTATTGCACTTAAAGATTTTCATAAATTGGACATTCCGATAAGAGTAAGTAAGCAAACAATCAACTCCTTATCAACAGTGAAACAGAAAAGAAATATGTTGAAGCTAAAGAAGCAGATGGAAAAGGCCAGTGCGTTGTGGATCAGTTTTATGCAAGACAATTTTTCTACGGACTGCGGGATCGCACACATTACAAGACACATTAAAATGCATAATATATAGTTTATTAACAATATAATGTCAGGATGCATGAGAGGTGAATATATATATCCACTTAACATCCTTGGGATTACGGCCAAGATAACCACACAATTTTCTGAATCCATATCTTATACTACTAATTTAATTATTACATATATAATACAGATATAATGCAAAAGCACACTGCAGACTGCGATAGTCAATAAAGTGGAAATAAAATTAAAAAATTTATTCCTTCTGTGCGGTCTGTTACTAAACGATCCACGGTCTGGTGGTTGGGACCTGTACAATATTCTCTCCCTTCAGGTACATCTTCATCACTATGGATTGGCAGATTAATGGGATTGGTCAACGAGATATTTTTTTATATTTGTTCTAGCTATTTGTGTTCCGATTTCTTGAAAAACCACCAGCTGGCCGGGACTCGATGGAGGAGTGGGGATCAGATTATTGTTTGAGGAAAAATTTGCGCCTTCCTAACCCCGGTCTCAGAATAAAATAACCAATAAAATAAACAATCATAAGCGTTGCCCTTCCTTTCTGAGCTAAGCGGTAAAATAACTTGTGTTGCACCTGGGGAATGATAAAAAGAAGTCGTTTTTGATAAAAAAAAAAAAAAGAAACCTGCTCACAGTAGAACTATAAGCACCCTAGTATTGGAGAAACATTCATCAAGTACTGAGAGTATACATATTCCCCGTACAACGACAGTATCTAGATTTGATCTTCTTCCACAGAATCTACAAACAGTATTTGTTATATTCCAACGTACATATATAGCAAATTAGGGCACAACACTTACGTTTGCTTGAAGAGTAGATTCTCGGAGATCTATAAGAGGTATATTAGTTCCAGTGTAGATGAATTTAATTCCACAATTCAACAAAATGATATTGCTAACTGAAAACTTGTTTAACTAAAGGAGGTAAGGACGTTTCAGTTTACATATCACAAATACAATAAAATCAAATGGATCAACACGTTTACAAGGAATGCTGGGAGTATATAAGCATGAAAGATAAGGATCTCTTGAAACAAAGACTCAAACATTGTTGTGAAGAACAACAAACATCAGTGGATGCAAATATCTGTAAGAAAGTTGCTAAGGAGACAGTAGCAAAACATACACTCATGTTCGCAATCATAAGCTTTTCTTTATAAACACAGGCCTATTACATTGAGGCTAAAAACTGGTGACGTTTTCGCTAAGAGAAGGCTTCGCACCTTCCAAATCTTGCCAGTTTGTAGTGCAGTGAAGATATGGAAAACATTAGAAATATCTTTCATTTGAGTCTCTTGCAGCAACACACACTCACACACACACACACACACGCACACACACACACACACACACACAGACACACACACACACACACAAACAAACAAACAAACAAACACACATACATACACACACATTGCTTGCGTGTAAATAAAATTCATCGTGCGTCGCTTTCGACAATTATTATTCCAGTTGTTCGATCAGCCGAATGATCTAATCCGGGACCATTGTATAAGTGGTTGAGTACTCTACAAGCACATGTACTCTCAATGCAATCATTAGCTAGAAACAGCTTGATACTGTATGAGAAAGAAGGCGTTTTGAGTACCAAACACAATCCATTCGTTCGGGCTTCCACGCACTTTCTACCGATTCAATTTTGCTCTTAAAAGCGTATTACCAGCTCTGATCTCATTGCTGCATCTACAAGCATGAACTCTCCAACACATGCACATACACACACTATCTGTGTGTATATTTGTGTATAGCAATATGTATGGCATACATGCATGTTTGAATGTATTTATTTGTTTATAGATTATTACGCAAACACACACATGCACACACACTATGTGTGATTGTGTGTATATGGGTATGCATGATATGTGTGTGTGTGTGCGTGCTTGTGTGCAAGAAATACTCCATTTAATGAGATATAAATATCATTTGATATATACTATATTAAAATAAGAGCTCCTAATAATTTCTTGTCATTAAGACACGTGGTTATGTAGGTTTTAAAAATGTGCCTTGTGTCTCCAAGCATTCTGCAGGCTGGTACATGAGACACCATGATGTAAAACGAGAAGGCTGATGCAAAACATGGAATGAGAAGACAAACGAGGAATGTCATCGGAAAAAGAAAGGAAAGAAAAGAAAGAATATTAGAGTTACGTTCCCTTCGACTGCGAAGGGTCTCTACATTAAATACACTGAATCTAAGTTCTTATCTACGATATTACCGGGACAATGGATTGAGAATATCTCATGGCATTGATGATCATGCTCTAGATAAATTTAAGGAAAACCTCATTTGTACCTTTAATCAATTAGGCCCCAAAATTACTGTCAGCACTAATTTGTCAAAGTCCATTTTTTAATTGTTTCCCTAGACTTAAACTCCCGCTCTTATAAACCCTACAATAAACTCACCTATATACATAAACAGAGTTAATGTGTAGTTGAAAGATCTCACATTTTTAAATCGAAGGATTTCACCACATTGCATAATCCCTGATCTTGTCACCGTACTCCCTCCCCATCGTATTATTGATGGCTAATATCAGTAATACGATATCTAAATTCTCCTCTTCAAAAGAAATATTTGATAAAGCAGCCCATGCTATGATAATGGTTTAGTTAACAACGGCTTCAAAGATATATTACAACACTTCAATTAAAAATACGAAACTTAAAAATAGACCTTCCAATATATGGTCTGCCACCCGACCTTTCTCCCTAAATATTAAAACTAACGCAAGCAAGAAATTCCTGGTTCTTTTAGATAAGCACTTTTCAGTAAACCATAAATACAGGAAGATTTTTTTAATAGACGCTCGATAAAAATATTATACAGCTGCTGTTTCAATATGAAGAACACTATAACTCGTAAGCCTACCAACAGGCTTACGAGTAATAACTCTCCAGACCCCGAAGGTTGCCCACTTACCTACGCGTGTAAGACAAACTCTGTCGTCTATGAGGTAGAAGTCACAGCAACGCTTGAAGATGACGTAACTAAAAAGAAAAATTTTATCAGTTTATACGAAAGCAATTTTAAAAGACGTTATGGAAGACAACCACCAGTCTTCTTTCTGGCACATCGACAAAATTAAAGCCAATAAGCTGGTTAACCATATATGGGGTTTGAAGATCAACTGCACACAATCAAGCTTTTTATATCCAGCAATTCTGCTGCACCATTTACTTCTAGATCTGAAATTTTCAGTAAATGCAAGTATATAAACCACTTTCTTTCATCGAACTTCCTTTCCTTTCCGTTTGTATTCATTATTTGTCTTCCTATTCCACCATCTCATTTTTTTTTCTCATGGTCTTTCACGTACCAGCGTCCTGATTATCAAATAGAACATGTGTTCAGACCCTGGAGATGGTTTGGAGACACAAAGCATGTTATAACCGCTTACCTAACCACATATTTACATATTTTAATGGCCAGAAACTATTTACAGCTCTTATTTTAATACAGTGTGCATTGAATTATGTATAGGTATATACATTAATACACCATCACAAGTGCATACAGTTACGTGCGCACACACTCTCACACAAACAAACAAGCACATATAATTATTTCAGCAGTGAATTTTTGTAGTTTCACCGTCTTGGAGCTTATTCAGCCAATTTGAACCGACTAATTGAGCCGTCCTTACCGCACATCAACATTTAATCAGCTCTTCTTTTTGAAACGTCAGAAATCAGTAACGAGGAACTATTTGCTAAAATATAATATAAATTAATTTATGCAAGACGCCGATTATTTACATAAAAGTATGTATATATTTATTCATAACTGAAGTTGAACTGGATCTCTTCTAACTAATGTCTGACCGTCAACTTAGTTTTAAAATGTAAATGAGTTGTGCCTGGCACGATCATGTTTACATTTAAGAGGTTAACAAGAGAGAAGTTTCATGGAATAAACATGACACAGCGTTTAGTTTGCTTCTTCTGAGATTCGAAGTCAAGTCTCGGTTATCTTGTTTCATTCATGGGCGGTGAGCTGGCACAATCGTTAGCTCGCCGGACAAAATGCTTTGTGGCATTTCTTCTGGCTTTACGTTCTGAGTTCAAATATCACAGAGGCCAATAAAATAAATACCAGTTGAGCACTGGCTCAATGTAATCAAAAAACCTCCCCACCGCAAAAATGCTGGCCTTGCGCCAAAACTTTCACGTCT
>NC_142933.1:53761804-53764304 GCF_046866305.1 Octopus bimaculoides | reverse complement strand
TACATTTGTCTGCATCTGTGTCTGTATATATTTCTTATGTGATGCACATATTGTGATAGGATGTATAAACCTGTTATACGACCGTTGCAGATTCCTCTTTCTCGAAAACTAGCCAGAACTAATCACACGAGTTTGTTCAGTTTCACTTAGAAACTCATTCACTTCGTTTAAGCTTTCCTCAATCGCAGAGAAGATGCTTAAATTGTACAACTTAATAGACAATAATATCAAGAAAATTGGTTTCCTGCTGCAAACTTCCAAAGAGACAAAATGCTCTTCATTTCAATCATGAAACTACTTCAATTGCAGATTATTTGCCTACTTGGAGTTGACGTAAATTTGCTTTCTTTCTCCTCACACTTACCTATATTTCTTATATATACCTTCACTTTTGCTTTCTTTGTTCTCAACAATTCTCTTAGTTTTTGCTTTGCTGATTCTAAGTGAGTGTATTATTTTTTATAACTTCCAATTTATGCCTGATGTTAACACCTGCCTCTTCTTTATAACCAGAACATTGTTATAGAGATTTAATAATCTACAGTATTTTCGTGTATATTACCCGCTACTTCTCATATATCGAGTCAATTGGATAAAGACAACGAAGCGGGATTTGTTGTTTTATAAACATTCTCTATAATATGTTGTTCTCCAATGTGCCTGCTTATTCTGCATATGCAATTGCCTGTGTATATGCACATACATAAATACATACACACGCACACATATATCTTTCAATGTATGTATGCATGTATGTATGTATGTATGTACGTATGTATGTATCAATGCATCAATCTATCTATGTATCTATGTGTATGACTAGTTCTGTTTTGACTGCAAGTTTTTTTCAGAGTATCCTTTTTTCCAGATGAGCTACTTTTTCCCGGCATCGTTAGAAATAACGGGAGCCTCCTCTACCCCTGGGAAATTTATTTGACCCATACATGGGACCCTATCTGGTACTACCGTTCCAGGTCTGAATGGGTCTGGGAGTTGTGGTAATAAAGAGGTGATTCCATGCTCCTCATAACTCCAGTGTTATGAGGAGAGCCTCACTAACGGATGCTTCTTGGTGTCACTGGAACCTCCTCGGAGAGAATGGCAAAAGTGATGTACAAGCTTCTGAAAAGAGGTAAACATGTCTCACCATCAAATCATTTGTTTATGCGTTTTGCATTTTATAAAGCCCTATGGCAGTGGATGAGTGGCGTAAAAAGTAATGTTGACGTACATGTAAAGACGAAATTAAATCAGAACAGTCGGGTTGAATGTAAGACGATTATGATCTGACAAGATGAGACTAGCATCATCATATCATGATATCATCATATGTGTATGTAATATTTTAGAGAGTTTTCCTCAGTTTATACTTTTGAGGATTTGGTGTCGTGTTATTTATAAAACATGTTGATTTGAGAACCATGCTATACGACAGCGTGTTAATTGGAGATCTGATATGTGTGTGTGTGTGTGTATGAATGTGTATGTATCTATGCGACAGTGTACACTACGTATGCATATGTAAGCATTTTTTATAGCGAAAATTAACGAAGAATAAAAAAAACTCCACAATCAAAGAGCGTAAAAAATAAACTAAACCCAAACATAGATATGAAGATTTTTTCATTGGCTTTATATGCCTCGCTATTTACGATAGATTAACAAACATTAGCATACGAGTAACTTTTTAAAAACGATTTGTATTCGTCGCTATCAAAATATTTACACTACATAAGATATATACAGACAAATGATGAGTTTGTGTATGTGTGTATATATATATATATATATATATATATATATATATATATATATATATATATATATATATATATATATATATATATATTTATACACACACACATGTATATATGTGTATGTGTGTATGTATAGTACATATATACATATATATGGAGAGAGAGAGAGAGAGAGACAGACAGAGACAGAAGGAGACAGAGTGTGTGATGGATTGATACATACATACGTGCTTACATACACACATATATGCATACATATGTACATGCAAACATACATATATACATTGATGCATACTTGTATGTACATACATATACAGACATGTGTGCGTGCGTGTTTCTATTTTTTTTAGGTGTTACAGACTTTCTAATAGCTGTGTATGCATATAATTTGTTAAAAAATGCAACATTGTGTTTTAATGACATTCATTAGTTCATTAATTAATTCACTAATTTATTCTCACATTTGAATATTTCTTTTATGTTTCTTTTTTCTCTTTTAATTTCTTTTTTGTCGTAATTTTATTTGCTTTAACTTTGTTTATATTTTATTTTTAAATGTTGTAAACGGATGTGACATAGGCGGACGGTAAATACAACCATTTTATGTGTTAGATGTCTCCGAATTAACAACGACGCCATGATGTATGCTCTGTTCCAGCAATGTTGTCGTCGAGCTGTGATCGATTTCGCCTACCTTGCATTGGCTTATGAAAATTATTATTTTTTTTTTGTTTCATTGTTTT
>NC_142933.1:53749304-53754304 GCF_046866305.1 Octopus bimaculoides | reverse complement strand
TTTTTATGCTCAGTATTCTCTGTGTCGTTCCTTAGATTTACTATTCTTTCACACTCTTCTAACACTTGTTGTAAGGTTTTGTTCCAGCTTAGCGAGAATTCTTGTTCTCACATCTGCGTCTTTTTCTGCAGTTAGTCTCTGAGTAAATATCAGGCAATTGAACATGTCTGGCGTTAACTTGTCCAGTTTGAATTTTCCACATTCTCTGTTAACTCTACCAGCAAATGTGATGTAGTCTTTTCTAGGTTCAAATATTTCCAGCATGTATTGAACAACAAGCATTTCTCGCTAAAAAATTTACACAATATGCCTACTGTATTTCTAAAGTTTATGTCAGAAGGTTTTTTTTCGGAAGTACGTAATTGCTGTACTGCTCATATTCTCCTGCTGCTAGTTTTCTTAAGATTAGATGCGTTTTCAATTTTTCGTCCCCATCTTTGCTCTCATTATTGAAGATCTATTCGTATCTTCTATGGTACGCCTCGAAAGTAACTTCTTCGTCTTAAATTCCGTTATTGAGTTGGCAACATAATCTGGCGAGATCTTTTAAGTATTTTTAACGACTTACTATTCATTAATTGTTGCATTTGTTGCTGTTATAGTAATTGTTTTTATTATTGTTATTGCAGTTGTTTTTGTAGCTGTTTTTTGCAATTCGAGCAAACCGGCCAACAAATCTTCCATAATTTTACTATTTTGTATACCGTAAAATTCGCTCGTAAAACTTTTGTGAGTTTCGTAACTCCTTGTGAGTTTGTTTAATCCTCGTGAGTTTGTTAATTCCTCGTCTCCACTGTAGTAATCCAATCCCGAACTGTTATTACGCCCACTCCGACATAGCAGCATGGTTAGTTAGACAAGTAAGACACGACTATCTACCTGACTGACTACTCGACTGACACTTCCCGACGACTACTCAACGTCACTGTATTTGTAATGACTAACACATTATGTCTTCTTTGAGGTATGTCAGTCCGGTTGTCTTGGAATTGTACAGAAAGTCATCAGAAAAAGCTCGTTGCCGACACGTAAGATATTGTTCTCTTCACTTTTCAGCATTAAGTTACAGACTGAGACTATATGACGAGCGAAGGCTGTCTGCACTGGTCTCAAGACTCTATCTCCCTTTTCTCTTCTTAGGTAGAGTCTGTCCATATCACTACTTCTGTGGAGATTTTGGGTTGAGTCAATATCTTATGGGCTTTAACGTCGATGGAATGAATTTCCTCTACAGAGACCAGTCAAGTAGCCTAAAGGTTGCAATCAGCAAAGTAGCATAAATGCATTGTGAGATATTATCTCGTTGTAAGAGGAGGATTCCGACTGCCATGTTCTTCTAGGTCTGGCATAATATTCTCGGGTCACCTTAACCTTAGTCATAGTACCTTCATATATGTTTTCATTGATGCCTAGATATTTATAACGTTCTTTGTGGGGGAAAAGAGAAATAGTGAGACCATTGATGCACAAGTTTGTGTCTTTCCCCGTTCAACAATCAAATATGAACATTTCTTTTTGGCCAAATTCCATTCCTATGTCCGCTGAAAATGTATGTATGTATGTATGTATGTATGTATGTATGTATGTATGTATGTATGCATGTATGTACGTATGAATGTGTGTATACGGAATATTATGTATCATGTAAACTCATCATTTCTGTAGGTACATATGTAATTTCCAACGATATTAGTCATAACTATTCCTTAACACATATTCATATTCTACATCATCTTTATCACCATGCATATATACTTATACGAAAATCCAACGAAGGAGCCTCAATTCGGTCGTTCGACCAACAAGAAATAGCAACTAAGTCTCCCACAAATCATATCCCAGTCATAGGTTGGTCAGGACAGGAATGCTTCTGAACGTCCCTTTGCTTGATGAGAGCTGACGTGGAGATAATCAATAGCAGAAAAAAAAACAAAAAAACTAACCTATATATACGATGAGTCAAAGATGGAGGTTCTGAACAGTGCATTAACCGCCAGAAAAGGTAGCAAATTTGATCCAAATTAAACGCTCCAATTTTAGAAAAGGTGATATTTTGAAAAATATAGTCGTGAACGTACTGTCTTGTGGGTCGGTTACAACTAGAGAGCAAAATGACCATAAATCTGCTCAAAGAGCACTAACTATACAAATGTAATAATAATGTATATAAGAAAATTTTGTCTCACCGTTATACAGACATATACCCGCTCATATGTATACACACAAGCATACACACACACACACACGCGCGCGCAAACACATTAGCTGAAGAATAAGGTTGACGGTGAGTGAGTTCTAACTTAATAGGAGGAAGGTAGGCTGAGAGAAAGGAATGCTAGAGATTGTTGTACTGGTTTGATAAAAGAATTTTTTTTTTATTTCATAGGCTTTAGTTAACCATGAAAATAAGGGCGTATACTGATGTGCCATATTCACCACGCAATATGTTTGAAATTTTCTTATAACTAATCAAGATTCTCTGTCTATCAGGGGTTTTTTTTTTGTTTTTTTTTTTGCTATTTTATGGTCCACAAAAAGATGTTTATAGAAAATATGATCCAATCAGTGTGATAAACGCTGAAGTCGGTGTTGGGTATTTGTGGATTTCTTTTAAAAAAGTTTAAACTGAGTATTTTAGAATGATTTGGAATGACAAAATTCTAGTATGCTACTAGAAAATAGTTATTGCAGAATTCTATGTTTCTTGTGAAACTAGTTATAGTTTCAGAAATATAGATAAATGCATGCATGTAACCACATATCGTTACTTATACATCCAAATAAAGGCATAAGGAGGATGCATTTTACCATAGACATATGCGAGATATAGGTGTATATGTTTGTATGCATGTGTGTGTGTTTTGTACGTATGTAAAGGTATATATACGTATGTGTATATTTGTAAATTTATGTCATTTATATACTCATGTCTCCTTAAACGATGGACTGAATAGTAAACAGTAATAACTATCGCCACCATGTCGGTTTTTCAGCCTATATACTATAATCATGAGCGTTTCCCATATCGTTTTCTATTTCCCCTTCTTGTACAAACATTTCATCTGCCTACTTCCAGCATATCTCATTCATATTATTCTATCTACGTAATAATAAACTGCCAGAAAGTGTATAAAGACAGAAAAATAAACAATGTAAACTCCAGTCTGATGACGGCGTGTAAGCTGGGACTTTCACGGTACTGTTAGACCTCTCTTTCTGAAAATAAATATGTACTTTTACTAAAATGTATTGAGTTATTCTTCTGGTTAGCGCTAAAGTGAATTTATTCATAACTTTAGATAAAAATAACTTCAATACATACTAATACATGCATATATAGAGATACATGTATACATGTGTAAGTGTATATATGTATGTATGTATGTATGTATGTATGTATGTATGTATGTATGTATGTATGAATGTATGTATGTATGTATGTATGTATGTGTGTATGTGCGTGTATGTATGTGTGTGTGTATGTGTGTTTATGTATGTGAAGGCGCGTGGCTTAATGGTTAGGGTATTCGGGTTACGATCGTAAGGTTTTGAGTTCAATTCCCGGAGTTCATTTCCCGGTGACGCGTAGTGTTCTCTAGCAAGACACTTTGCTTTAGTCCACTCAGCTGACAAAAATGACTGGTACCTGTATTTCAAAGGACCAGCCTTTTCACACTCTGTGTGACGCTGAATCTTCCTGATAACTACGTTGAAGGTGCACGTGTCTGCGGAGTGCTCAGCCACATGCATGTTAATTTCACGAGAAGACTGTTCTGTTGATCGGATCAACTGGAACTCTCGTCGTCGTAACCAATGAAGTGCCAGTAGTAGTAGTAATAGTAGTAGTAGTAGCAGTAGCAGCAGCAGCAGCAGCAGCAGTAGTAGTAGTAGTAGTAGTAGTAGTAGTAGTAGTAGTAGTAGTAGCAGTAGTAGTAGAAGTAGTAGTAGTATGTTTGTATGTATGTATGTATGTATGTATGTATGTATGTATGTATGTATGTATGTTTGAAGTCGCGTGGTTTGAGAAAAGGCCTTGCATTTTGAGGGAAATACATGTGTCGCTTAGAAAGTGGGACTGAACCCATGCAAGGCCTTTCCTCAAACCGCGTCAGATGCCTTGATCTCCGAACATCTGATGAGTTGGACATGTCCTCGGACCCAAAGAACTTGAAGTTTTATGGCGTCGAGTCAGGCAACTATTAAATACATGTAGCTTTTACTAAATATGTTGTGTGCATTCATTTCTGCGTGTATATATGTATGTATGTATGTATGTATGTATGTATGTATGTATATATAGATGTGTGTATATATATATATATATATATATATATATATATATATATATATATATATAGAGAGAGAGAGAGAGAGAGAGAGCAACACACATGTTTTTACCGGGATTACCAAAATTATTCGTGTTAATCTATTTGATCAACGGAAAGTACAGTTCAGTCTCAAAAGAAAAAGAGAAAGAAACCCAAATAAGATGTAAACAGTTTTGAAGTTATCATAAATTAATCGCTGTTTTTTATTCAATCAAGCTAAAAGTGACATTCCTTCATGCGGTGGCAAATCAAATTTTTCCCGGTTAACAATGATACCAGAAGTAAATGATTTAACCTTTCTTAATAGTTGGAGCAACAATATCAAATGGCATCTCATACATTGTCGCAAAAATAGTTTACATTAATAATTGGTAATAATAAAAATAAAATGAAGGGAAAGACAAAAAATATTTACTTGTCTATCAAGATATTTTGGTAAACTGGGATGTATCCCGTTTAACCAAACCTCTGTCGCCCCAACTTACCCTAGAAATCTTTCAACTCTTTACTGCAAGCTACATTATGTATAGTGTGTGACACATTTTACGTCATGAAATCGTTCACTTAAACTGGTGACGTTTCATTTTTTAAAAGAATTTTGTAGCCTTATATGATCATGGATCTAGATTTAATTTTTATTCACTTAAGCCTGCAAGATTGAAGAATGTTTGC
>NC_142933.1:53741804-53744304 GCF_046866305.1 Octopus bimaculoides | reverse complement strand
GATTGCTGCTCTTCTCTTTCCAGGGTGTCTTAGTACTGAAGCACCTCTTATGAAAGTTGGAAATGTTAAAAGACATCCCACTCGACGAGGATTCAAGAAATCTGAAGTACTATCAGAAATCGGTATGTTTGTCACCATCTTGGAAAGCTACAAAGACTCAATTATGAGAAAATGAAGCGGTTTACCCAGAGCAAAATTCCCTCACTATAATTCAAATTCAAACGAAGTCAGGTCACAAGCGTCTTCAAAACACAGACCGCCGACCTTTTGATACAGTTGTAGAAGAATCGCACTCGTTTCCGACGTTAAAATTCATCTATATATGCTCTCACAAGTGTTTGACACGCAAAAGTGCTTGCATGCATAACATAAAACAAACAACAGCTGAGACTTTTGCAGAATTTACAAAAGTACTAAGAGTAATTCCTAGTCAACATTAAAAGCCAAAGGGAGGTTTTTGTACGTGAATCAAATAGTTATGAAAAGAAGTATGTACAAAAAACTGTACCTCATTTCTTAACGAATTTATCCATGAGCTTGAAATGAAAAAGATGACATAATTCTGCTTTGCTGATGAAGATATTAGTGTGTCCTCAAAGGTACGCGAAATCTAGAGGATGTGAGTAACAATGCGGGCTCTACTTATAGAGGTAGTGTGCATTTAATTTTGAAAGTTGAGAACGAGCTAAGAACACATATCTCATGCTGGTATTGCAATGCGTGAGACGACGTAAAACGTCACAGAAAAGAGATTGATGGGTCAGAGGCCCTTGACTTATCGCTACCTTTACGGTACAGTGGAGGTAAGGGAAGTGCCAAATGGAAATGAAATAACATAGAACTAAGGACTGCTTAGACATTCAGGTTTCAATGTTGACAGATATCTCAGAGTTGTATCCGCTTTCTAAGAACAGTGAGACAGGTGATAAGATTTGTTACGCAGAAGGCCGTATTCTTATAAGTTAAAAGAGCCGGAATAAGAACTTGTGATCTCTTAGCTGTTGTCCATTCAACTATCGATTCAGCCATTATCATACAAGTTTTAGAGGCTTAAATACGATCAAGCTATAAAAGTTTTCAAATAATTTCCACGCATGGGGCCGCATTATACCATATTCTTTCAACGACACACACTCCAACAAATTAAAACTACATTCTCAAATATCTTTCTTTGTTATAAATCTACATATTTTCATATACATATTCACAGGCAAACAGATTAGTATGAACACGCTAATTCTACTAATACATATGTATATATATTTGAAGAAAAGCAACGAAAATTCAACAGGTTATAGCAGTACGTACGTTTCGTACAAACTTCATTTATTCATGTAGTGAGAACACTACATAAAATGTACAATGAAAATGTACTCCTCAGCTGCATAATGGAATTTCATTTTAGAAAGTCATTTTGTAGATGTGTGCAAAAAACAAGAGTAAGAGAAGAAAAAATAGCATCTTGACTATGCTGTTGTTCAACAGTCTAGACTGTTGAACAGCAGCATAGTCAAGATGCTATATATATATATATATATATATATATATATATATATATATATATATATATATATATATATATATATATATATATATACATATACATACATGTATATATATATATATATATATACATATATATATATATATACATATATATATACATATATACACATATATATATATATATATGTGAGTAAAAATAGATACACAAAATGGGGGTTTGTATGATCGTGTATAGAGGAATATATTATTTTATTTAAAAGAGTTCCAACTCTGTTTTTTATGTTTTATTTACATTCTTGTAAAATTAATGTGGGATATAGAATATGGAACATATAATATATAATATAAAAATGGATGGTACAATGAAATGAAGTATTGAATGTCTTATTGAATATATGAAATATTGAGTGTTCAATATAAAGGATTAAATATATAAAGGCGAATACGTATTTTCTATACCTTGTGGTATTTCATCATGGCCGGTATGACAAACTGTACACTTATATATATACACATACACAGACACTTATATAAATGCATGTATATAAATACACACACACACACACACACACACACACACACACACATACACACACACACACACACACACACACACATACATATATATATATATATATATATATATATATATATATATATATATATATATATATATATATGTATGTATGTATGTATGTGTGTATGTATATTCTGAATTTCTCTTGTTTGTTCCAAACCTATGCATGTAGGCGTAGTAGCACCGACTTGTTAGAAAGTTCGTTTCGCATTCACAAGAGCTCTGGTCCGAGGTTTTGTAAGCAATCACATGGATCCTCTCTCTACTGGCTCACTCGGTTTGCTGAATCACTACTTCAAAGCTCCTTATCCTCCAAAGTTTGAAATATTAACTTAGTAGTAGCTTAAATTTTCCATGACGTGTATAGTCTATGCTTTCCTCTTAGGAAAATTCGTTAATAGTAAACTCTCACTTATC